>NC_084621.1:49611977-49766977 GCF_033978795.1 Nerophis ophidion | reverse complement strand
TGTCATACACAAACATTTTTAACTGTTTTACTGAAATGCGCGTCATTTATTAGTTTTAGCTAGAATCCTGTCAGGGTGTATTTTGAAGTAAAATTTGCCAGCGACCCGTCTCCTGATTTTTGCACTGATATGTCCTTTGGCCTGCACTCACCATAAGGCAACTTGCTCGACCTGTCAAATAACTATCCATGCTTATGTAAAATAAACTTAAGTAGTCAAAAAAAATGGCATGAATAAATCATTAATGTGGTATTCTATGTGTTTAATCACATGAGTTTATGTTTGACGGCCCTATTTTTAAATCCATTTTTATTGTATTATTTATTTTACCACTGTGTGAGTCTATTTTTATATTGAGTGACTGTGATTTTTTGCTGTACTACAACCTATTTACCCAAGATGTGTTATTGTGTTCATCAATGTGCGTCGTGTCTTTTATTAAATAAACAAACAAAGTCACTGAAGAGTTATATTAACATATAAATGACAAACGTTAAAAAAATGTAAGCAACAATAAAACAAATTTTTCATTCAATCAAAAAGACATGAACCCGTGCCATAAAAAAATGACCTGTGAGTAAAAACACAGACTTAAATGCCTCGAATAGAAGTCATAGTGAACCTGTATTACAATAACAGCAGTTATGTTGACGGTTGGCTACCACCGCAGAGGTCAAGGGTGTCTCTGTGAACTAATAACTGTGGTGAAAGATACTCCTTTCCTGCCTCTGGGAGTGCCAAAGTTGAGAAAAGGTTAAGAATCTGCAGAATGTCCCTTTTGTGTCTTTTGCGTAGATTATCAAATTAAGTGTTGAAACCAAAACTCCTTCTCCCTCAAAGGAGAGGAGATTAGATGAAAATTAATTGAACATCACAACTTGTTAGCACGTACATAGTGTACTTTTATCTACAACAAACTCCCCAAACTGCGTCACAGCTTTCAAGTAAGAGAAGCACTGGTCTTACTGTGAGATATTTGATCCACAGACAACTGTACCACACCTAATAGGTAAGGAAACTAGGAATTTCCTGGCTCATAAAAGGAGGCCTGTTCTGGGTCTCATAAGGTCACGACAGTGTTCACTTGACAGCCAAACACTTGGATGGCTGTCGTTTCCCTCTGGGCGCTAATCTTTGCCAATTTTCATGATGCTTTACAATGTTTGGAGGTCGTGTGGCAATGCAACAAGTTATTTTCAATCAGAATTTCCTTTGCAATTGCAAATGCTGTACTTAAATGCAGAGCAATGCTTTCACAAGGCGGAATTGTCAAAAATATTAATGCTTCAAAGTCATCGACAGTGATTAATACACTAAGTTGAGACTATAAAAAAGCCTCCTAAAAGTTGTATGCCGTATAAGAGTGACATGAATGGTGGTATCATCCATAAAAAATTCGGAAACAATTGCCAAGTGAGAAATGATACTGGAAGGTCTTGGGTTCGATCCTGCGCTCGGGATCTTGCTGTGTGGAGTTTGCATGTTCCCCTCATGACTGTGTGGGTTCCCTCCGGATAGTCCGGCTTTCTCCCACCTCCAAAACGGACAAGCGGTAGAAATGGATGGATGGAAGATATATATTAAGTGACCACAGATGAAGCGCTAGCTGTTCAAAGTCAGGACCTGGGGTGGACCACTCATCTGTGTATCAGTTGGGGACGTCTCTGCGCTGCTGACTTGTCTCCACACAAGATGATCCCCTGCTGGCCCCCACTATGGACTGGACTCTCGGGGGGGTCCCCTCCATGGTTTCTCATTGTATCCCATTGGGTTGAGTTTTTTTCTTGCCTTGATGTGGCAATCCTTTTTAGTTTGTCATAAAGGCCAAATCTACTGAAGCATTTTGCAAAAATTTCATTGTGGCTTGTGCAGCCCTTTGAGACACTTGTGATTTAGGGCATAGGTTCTCAAATGGGGTACGCGTACCCCTGGGGATACTTGAAGGTATGCCAAGGTGTACGTGAGATTTTTTAGAAATATTCTAGAAATAGCAACAATTAAAAAATCCTTTATAAATATATTTATAGAATAATACTTCTACAAAATATGAATGTAAGTTCATAAACTGTGAAAAAAAACACACCAAGGCAATATTCAGTGTTGACAGCTAGATTTTCCATACATATTGATGTTAAAGATTTATTTTTTTGTGAAGAAATGTTTAGAATTAAGTTTAATGAATCCAGATGGATCTCTATTACAATCCCCAAAGAGGGCACTTTAAATTGATGATTATTCCTATGTGTAGAAATCTTTATTTATCATTGAATCACTTGTTTATTTTTCAACAAGTTTTTAGTTATTTTTATATCTTTTTTTTTTCCAAATAGTTCAAGAAAGACCACTACAAATGAGCAATATTTTGCACTGCTATACAATTTAATAAATCAGAAACTGATGACATAGTGCTGTATTTTACTTCTTTATGTCTTTTTTTCAACCAAAAATGCTTTGCTCTGATTACGGGTATTTGAATTAAAAAAAATGTTCACAGGGGGTACATCACTGAAAAAAGGTTGAGAACCACGGATTTAGGGCTATATAAATAAACTTTGATTGATTGATATTTGTTCTTGGACTGATTTTAGTCAATTGAGAAATACCGATGGGATGTGAGTCCTTCTGACATATTATTTTCTTCCTATTTGTCATAATCACAAATCAGTATATGTACCTCAAATTTAAGGTCAAAGATCGGGTAATTTTTGGTACAGCAAGGCAACAAAATGGTAAATGCTCAGTTTTTGTGTGAATAGTAGCAATGAGTTTTAAAATGGAAAGTAACAACTTCACTCTGCTGGCAGGTAGATCTCCAGTAAATACATTTGGCAAATGGAAAAAGATGTGTTTAGGGCACGTCCAGCTGGTAGGAGGCCACGTGGAAGACCCAGGACACGTTGGGAAGACTATGTCTCCCGGCTGGCCTGGGAACGCCTCGGGATCCCCCGGGAAGAGCTAGACGAAGTGGCTGGAGATAGGGAAGTCTGGGCTTCCCTGCTTAGGCTGCTGCCCCCGCGACCCGACCTCGGATAAGCGGAAGATGATGGATGGATGGATGAAATGGAAAAAAAAAAAAGAAATATCATGTGACTTCAGGCTAAGCCATCTCAACAAAATAATGACATGTTTGTATCATATGGGACCAAGCAAATTAATGTAATATCTTATTATTAATTAATACATAATATAATAATATAATATATCACTATATATCATATACTGTAAATAATACATACATGTTAAACTTTTATATTGCTACTACAGTACATTTGTAGTCTACTTTATACCTGCATTATCCTTTCCATCCTTACACTTTCCATCCTTTGTACCTGAGCTACTGTGTGGAACAATTTCCCTTGTGGATAATTGAAGTTTGTCTAAGTCTAAGTCTAAGTCTATATTATATTTAGAATGCAAAGGGACGATAAAAATGGGGCTGCAGGCTGAAAATGGGCCCTGGTCCGCACTTTGGACACCAATGTTCAGCAGCCTGCTTTGCATACTATGTGTCCCTGAGTCGCAAGCATAGAAAGACCGTAAACATGATATTAGGAAGTTTTCCTCCCAAAAAGGACTTTTACAGATAAACAACACTTTTGTGATGAAACGGGGGGTAATTCAGGTTTGGGGACCCTATGTAAAAAGTGTTCAACCTGACTGCTGGATTCCTAAATGTTAAATCAGAATCAGTAAAGTTGCATGACCGGTACTCGGCCCACCAAATTGAGGAAAAGCGTCTTTCTGGAAGTGAAGTTTTATTGTTTTATGGAATATTTCCTCATTTCATTGACAATTAGCATTAAAGCGTATTTCCAGGGTAAACAGACACCGCTTAAGGAATACAATGTTAGCCATTCGTAGCAATATTACTGCATTCATTGAAGATGCAATGCATTGTCTAAACTCTAAAACACATTTAATCAATCAATTATTGAAACATTATTTATATAGCCATTAATCACAAATGCCTAATAGGCTTGATTCAAGACTTAAATACTTGAATTGACTTCATTGAGGTAAAGTATCTGATGGAGCCAATACTCTGCACTTCACTTCAACCACAATACTTCTTTATTGTTGAGGAGTAAAGTTAAACGTATTCTGCCTTTTTAGTGCGTCAAACAACAACCAAGGATCTGACTTTTTCCTCCCCAGGGGCATTCTCAGGGGTGGGTAATGAACGGGTGCGCCCAGATTTTGATGTGGTTAGGGGCCAAGGGGAGAGAAATGTGAGAAGGGGTGTTAATTGTTTTGGCTCTTTGCTGGGGAAACATATCAACATTAGATCTAATGGAGGTTAAAGACTCTCATTGCCATAGGGGCTGAAGCTAATGAATAGCGATGACTAGCCAAGGAGAGAAAGAAAGCTAGAGTGAGAGCTATAGTGAGAGAGAGACCAAGGCGGTGATTATTTGCATTGAATATTTGCTGTTGGTTTTTAAATGTTGTAGGTACGTTGAGTTTTAATGCAATGTCTGCCAAGTGGATAATTATGGAATAAGCCATGCAATTTTTTTATCCTCCAAAATGCTTAAAGCAACACTTTGAAGCAGACAACTTAAAGGACATATTTAGTTGTTAAAATAAATAGCATATACAGTATATGAATAGCACTGGTCACTATACACAATATTCCAAAAGGGCCCCCATCCCACTCTAAACCAAACATCCCAGCGCCATACACAACCCCCTTGATATGTTTACATGCACTGGAAAACTAGGATTATTGCATTCATTTGGTTGAAACCAGCCTTTTTAAAGCACATGTACAATTCTTAATGAGGCTTGTAATTTTTAAAGGTGGGACGAAGATAACCATTCATAAATAATTTTGTTTAACAAAAAGTATATATATATATATATATATGTATATATATGTATATATATATATATATATATATATATATATATATATATATATATATATATATATTACAAAAAAGTGCCAATACATTTATTATTAAAGGCCTACTGAAACCCACGACTACCGACCACGCAGTCTGATAGTTTATATATCAATGATGAAATATTAACATTGCAACACATGCCAATACGGCCTTTTTAGTTTACCGAATTGCAATGTTAAATTTCCTGCGAGTTTCTTGTTGAAAACGTCGCGGAATGATGACGCATACGCGTGACGTCACGGACTGTTAGGAAATATTAGCCCTGCACGACACAGAGCTAAAAGTCGTCTCTGTTCATGGCGTAATTACACAGTATTTTGGACATCCGTGTTGCTGATTCTTTTGCAATTTTTTCATTTAATAATGGAGACTATAAAGAAGAAGGCTGTTGGTGGAAAGCGGTGGATTGCAGCTGCCTTTAGCACCGAGATACAGCCGGTGTTTCTTTGTTTGTTGTGAAGCAGCGAACATGTTTTCTCTACGTCAACCAGCATGTTTTTGGATGGGGAAATTGTGATATATATCTTACCGAAGACATCAGTGGATTATTCGTCGTCCCGCAGCAGCTGTGAGCTTGACTCCTCGGCTTGTCTCTGAGACAGTGTGTGGTCACCGCAGCCATCCGATCTCAAGGTATGTCTTTACAATCTTGACTTTACAATCTTTAAAATCTCACTAAAACACTATTAAAACAATAAGCAGATAAGGGATCTTCCAGAATTATCCTAGTAAATGTGTCTAATTACATCTGAAACGCTCACACTGCCGTCGCCCGTAGCCGTCGCTTTTTTTTTTTTTATATTACTTCACTATCAATATCCTAATTCACAAATCTTTCATCCTCGCTCAAATTAAAGGGGAATTGTCGCTTTCTCGGTCCGAATTGCTCTTACTTCTGGTGGTTCCCAATAAAAACAATGGGAATATGTTTGGAGCCCTGCATTTCGTGACGTCACGCGCAAAAACTTCCGGTAAAGGCGGGGCTTTTCTATTAGTGACCAAAAGTTGCAAACTTTATCGTCGATGTTCTCTACTAAATCCTTTCAGCAAAAATATGGCAATATCGCGAATTAATCAAGTATGACCCATGGAATAGACCTGCTCTTTGCGTTTGAATAAGAAAATCTAATTTCAGTAGGCCTTTAAATGGCCACGTATTTAAATAATAATTTGTTACCAAATGTTATCATACATCTATCAAGTCTTTGTTTATTCAGATTGTAAAGAAGAAATGAGCTGATACACATGGGATAAAGGTGGATAATACAAATCCTTATACCACATTATCATTTTAGTGATAATATTTTTATTATTAGCACATTTCTTAGGAGTTAAGTCACACCCATCTTTAAAAACTAGTGACACTTTTGTTTCTAACTTTAATCTTGGGTCTTTGAATGCACAAGTTTTGGGCAATGGGATGCAAAAGTGAAACGTGTACATACAGTAAGTTTCACCAATGTTACCACAAACGGTTTTATAATATTTCAACATATCTTCTGTTACCTCATTCTTGTTCAAAAGATGTTGGTGCTGAGTGTGAATGCTTTGATGACATTATGATGTCTGTTTTTGATTGAAGTGTTCAAGTTAGATTTACTGCTATCCAGATGGAATGAACCATTTTGCATTTTTGGCAAGGGGTGTAAGTTGTCTTACATACTCTTAATTGTATTCAAGCAACCTTATTATTGAACTTTCACGGCCATAATAGTTTTATAATGATAATTATGATGTCTTTTTTTCATAACGTACATCAGGGATTCTCAAAGTGTGGTACATGTACCACTAGTGGTACGGGCTCCATGTGTTGGTATGCCAAATCATCACTTGATTAAAGTACAAAGTTTTATTTTGCTATATTCAAACACAGTGTTATTGTTCAATCTGTGTGTAATGTTACAGTGGCAAAAAATATTAAATGTACTCGTTAAGTAAAATGTCCACCTTGTTTTTAATGAATGCTTACGCCTACTACGCTATTGTATAATAATGTTGGTCATTATGATGGTACTTGGAGAGCAAAGTTTTTTCCCAGGTGGTTCTTGGTGAAAAACATCCAAGAACCACTGCCTTACATCTATCCATCCATCCATCTTCTTCCATTTATCCGAAGTCGGGTCGCGGGGGCAGCAGCCTAAGCAGGGAAGCCCAGACTTCCCTCTCCCCAGCCACTTCGTCTAGCTTTTCCTGGGGGATCCCGAGGCGTTCCCAGGCCAGCCGGGAGACATAGTCTTCCCAACGTGTCCTGGGTCTTCCCCGTGGCCTCCTACCGGTTGGACGTGCCCTAAACACCTCCCTAGGGAGGCGTTCGGGTGACATCCTGACCAGATGCCCGAACCACCTCATCTGGCTCCTCTCGATGTGGAGGAGCAGCGGCTTTACTTTGAGTTCCTCCCGGATGGCAGAGCTTCTCACCCTGTCTCTTAGGGAGAACCCCGCCACCCGGCGGAGGAAACTCATTTCGACCGCTTGTACCCGTGATCGTGTCCTTTCGGTCATGACCCAAAGCTCATGACCATAGGTGAGGATGGGAACGTAGATCGACCGGTAAATTGAGAGCTTTGCCTTCCGGCTCAGCTCCTTCTTCACCATAATGGATCGGTACAACGTTCGCATTACTGAAGACGCCGCACCGATCCGCCTGTCGATCTCACGATCCACTCTTTCCCCACTCGTGAACAAGATTCCTAGGTACTTGAACTCCTCCACTTGGGGCAGGGTCTCCTCCCCAACCCGGTAATGGCATTCCACCCTTTTTCGGGAGAGAACCATGGACTTGGACTTGGAGGTGCTGATTCTCATTCCGGTTGCTTCACACTCGGCTGCGAACCGATCTAGTGAGAGCTGAAGATCCCTGACAGATGAAAACATCAGGACCACATCATCTGCAAAAAGCAGAGACCTAATACCACGGCCACCGAACCGGAACCCCTCAACGCCTTGACTGCGCCTACAAATTCTGTCCATAAAAGTTATGAACAGAATCGGTGACAAAGGGCACCGATTCTGACTTACATTATTAAATTAAAAAAATATATATATATATCTTCAAACTTTACAAATGCCCAGGGGCCCCCGTGTGCTTGGGGACACATTGCAACAACTTAAAGGCCTACTGAAATGAGATGTTCTTATTTAAACCGGGATAGCAGGGTCATTCTATGTGTCATATTTGATATTTTTGCGATATTTCCATATTTTTGCTGAAAGGATTTAGAAGAGAATATTGACGACAATTTTGCAACTTTTGGTCGATAATAAAAAAGCCTTGCCTGTACCGGAAGTAGCAGCCGATGTGCGCGTGACGTCACGGGTTGTGAAGCTCCTCACATCCTCACATTGTTTACAATTATAGCCACCAGCAGCGAAAGCGATTCGGACCGAGAAAGTGATGATTTCCCCATTAATTTGAGCAAGGAGGAAAGGTTTGTGGATGAGGATGATGAGAGTAAAGGAGTAGGAAAAAAAAAAGGCGAGGGCAGTGGGAACGATTCAGATATTATTAGACACATTTACTAGGATAATTCTGGAAAATCCTTTATCTGCCTATTGTGTTACTAGTGTTTTAGTGAGATTATATGGTACCTGAAAGTCGGAGGGGTGTGGCCACGGCTGTGGTGACCGCCAGTGTCTCCGGTGGGAGGAGGTAAGAGAGTCCGCAGCTGCAGGAGGACGCAAGCTCCGCCCATGTCTACGGTAAGAGCCGACTTATTACCACTATTTTCTAACCGAAACCTGCCGGTTGACATGTGGTCGGGAACCATATGTTCGGTTGACCGCTCTGTTCCATAGTAAAGCTTCACCTTCGGGAATGTAAACAAGGAAACACCGGCTCTGTTTGTGTTGCTAAAGGCAGCTGCAATACACCGCTTCCCACCGACATATTTCTTCTTTGACTTCTCCATTATTAATTGAACAAATTGCGAAAGATTCAGTAACACAGACGTCCAGAATACTGTGTAATTATGCGATTAAAGCAGAGGACTTTTAGCCGTGATTGGTGATGGAAGAACATGTCTGCTATAACTGGTGACGTCACGCGCATGAATCATCATACGCGTCATCATTCCGCGACATTTTCAACAGGATACTTCGCGGGAAATTTACAATTGTAATTTAGTAAACTAAACCGGCCGTATTGGCATGTGTTGCGATGTTTGGATTTCATCATTGATATATAAACTATCAGACTGCGTGGTCGGTAGTAGTGGGTTTCAGTAGGCCTTTAATTTACCCCATCTTATTTCAATGCTCCTCTTTATAATTTGCTCCCGTGAACCAGCCTCATCTGCAGTGGACATTAGTGTTTGGAATAAAAAATGATTTTTTCCTACTTACAAAATAAATAGACCCAAAACAAATGTCCACTGCAGAGGGCGCTGATTCTTTGGAGGATATTCAAACAAACTGATTGAGTATAATCACATCTACTTTTGAACCTGTTGCAAATAGACTTAGCGTGCATGTGAACCCAGCAGCAAAGACTAGATGCTAATTAACAAATTTGGCAATTCAGAAGATAATTCTATTACATGGTGTTTAACGTTTCTATGAACAACCAGCTGAATTCTCGGCAGCCACAAGGCAGTGAAGCTAATTCTCCCAGTGTATGCTGTATATTGTCATCTGCACAATTCAACTGCAGATGTATGCAAAATACAGTAAATGAGTGCGATGTACAGAAAAGCCATCGAACACAAAGAAATGCAGGTCTTCCTTTTGTTTCCATATAATTTTATGCTAAATCAAACGTTGGGCTGAAAATTTGGAAGTATAGATATTCACAACATTTCGCTTCTCATTTCTGTTGTTTATTTTGATTTCTGTGGAAAAAAACAGAGCATGCAAATCCATATTAAGATGATAGAATTCCCACGTTTATTTCTAAAGAGCGATAATTGAATTTTAAGGATGGGGCCTTCCCGGGGAAAATATTTTTGTACATGGAAAGTATTCTTTTGAAATTACACCCTTTGATAGTGGTGTAAGAGATTTAGATAAAATGATCAACAGACGGCATGACAAATGGAATTTTTAATGAGCTTTCTTCCTTTCATCTGTTATCATGTTGTGATGCTTTTTGCTTTGAACAAACTATTGGTAGTTGAAACCTGCTGTTTTCATGTTGCCGGACACGCTCTGTGGGTCGCTTTAACCTCTTACTCCCAACAACACTGCATCCACCTTGATCACAGATCAGACTGGCTTGGTTTTAAGGGCTTTGGGGTTTGACTTCCCGGAGTATTGAACTTCTCTTAAACATAATAAACACACATTGGAGGAGTGAAAAAACAAACAAGTGAGTCTGGGGTTTTGGATGTTTCCGTGCACTAAAGTTGTTTGCCCTGACATAACTATTAATTTGTACATTTGGATGACCAATTTCGTGTACCAATTTCCGGTACAAAGGAATCAATACCGGACCTGACGATAGAGATTTTTAGTACTTCTGTGCGTGTTCATGTTTTAAATAATGTTCATTTTTTTATTAACAACGTTTTTAACGGTGAGCTGATAATTATAACTGTGCTATCCAGTTGTTATGTTTTGGTATTTTACACTACTGAGTCTCATTTGCAAGTGTTATACAGAAGACTTTGCATGCAGTTGCAATTCCAAAATGTTAGATGGCAGTAGTGTATAGGTTATAAATGGTAAATGAGTTAAACTTGTATAGTGCTTTTCTACCTTCAAGGTACTCAAAGCGCTTTGACACCATTTCCACATTTACCCATTCACACACACATTCACACAATGATGGCGGGAGCTGCCATGCAAGGCCCAAACCACGACCCATCAGGAGCAAGGGTGAAGTGTCTTTCTTAAGGACACAACGGACAGGATGAGGTTGGTAGAAGGTGGGGATCGAACCAGGAACCCTCAGGTTGCTGGCACGGCCACTCTTCCAACTTTATTTAAAATTAAAACAATTTAATAACAAAAGAGTAGCTAAAGAACAGAACAGTCCTCAGAGTGTCAAGAATGTATAAAAACATTTTGGATTCATATTTTTTCGTTGTTGTTTTTACTTAAATCTTTTGATTATGTTAGGGACTTGCATGGCAGCAGTATTTGTGGCCCTAAGATCCAGGAACCAGGAGAACGGAGAGAAGGTAAGATGATTTTAATGTACTCAAAACAGAGAAGGAAGCAGTCGTGCATTAGGTTCTAAACATAAATCAATCCTAGAGCCCTGAGAAGCACGCGGGGCTGGTATAAATGCAAGCCTGCTGATTGGCACCAGGTGTGGACCGGCTGCCAATCAACAGCAGGTGAGGGGGAAACAGCACTCAGCTTGACAAGCAGGATATAGAACCAAAATAAGAGCTCTGATAGGAAATAAAAACAAAACAAGGAAGTACAAACACAAACTAGGTGTCACAAAATACCAAACATGTTTATTTGCATTAAATCACTTATTGCATATATTCCCAGTGTGTCGTTGTTAAATTGAACTATCTAAAATTAAAATACTAACATTAAAATTGAAAAAAAAAAAAACGTCTTGGGAAAAAATATTTCACTCAATAAAAGCTTTGAAAAAAAATAGAGCAAACATTAACCTCAAATGGCCATGATATACAGTCTATTCATTTATTAAATTAAAAAAAAGATATTGCAACAATAGAATATACAATGATATACCGTCAAGTGGCTCTAGTTTATAGTGTGAGAGTCCAGTCCATAATGGGGCCATCAGGAGATCATCTCGAGTGGACACAAGTCAGCAGCGCAGCGACATCCCCAACTGATGCACAGATGAGTGGTCCACCCCGGGTCCCGACTTTGAACAGCTAGCGCGTCATCCGTGGTCACCTAATAACAGAGCAGAAAAGAGATGGCAGATCAACTGGTCTAAACAGGGGGATGGTCTATTTAAAGGCTGGAGTATACAAATTAGTTTTAAGATGGGACTTAAATGCTTCTACTGAGGTAGCATCTCTAACTGCCACTAGGAGGACATTCCAGAGTACTGGAGACTGAATAGAAAACACTCTATAGCCTGCAGACTGCTTTTGGGCTCTGGGAATCACTAATAAGCCAGAGTTCTTTGAACGCAGATTTATTCTATTCTAAAATCTTTGACGGAATATAACCTAATGTACCAGAGAGTTTCTAAAATAAGGTATTTATTGTAATTCTCTGACGGTTTTAAAGAAACAACAGATTAATTTCCATTGAACGATTGACACTGTCAATGGCATGTTGTAGTTCCAAATGATGCATTTTGTGAAGTTAATCCATTCCATTCAAGAGCTGAAACTTAAATGCACACACTGAGTGGCGCTGCAATAGAGAATAAGGGTCTGTTTTGTGTAATGATGCATTAACAGTCACTGAAAAGCCTGCCAATGACAGCCTAAAATGGCAAAGACAAACAAATTTCACAGCAAGAGGAGTTATACATACCGACTGAGTTAATAAAAAAATTCAAAATTTTAAAATCACAGTGGTAAAGTTTATTGATCACCAAAAGTGAACACGCTAAATTAGAGATTACATGTCTGTTCATTACAATTGGTTTCACTGGCAAACTATTACTGACATTGTAATATCACCAAAAACTGTCGACAATAATGAATTGTACCGCAATATTTTTTTTAAATAAAACAAAATTCCAGTTTTCAATGAGTTTGGGGCCATATTGACCTACTAAGCGTTTGCATGATCAATGTCATCAGCACTTTTGTGTCTGTTAACAATTGGTGCCACCCTCATCTACCATGGCGAGGGTGTTACTGGGTCACAGATGAAAAGGCAGTCTGTCAAATTCACTTATTGAGTTTAATTAGAATAGGCAGAGGTCTGGGGAGAATGCCAAAACAAGGCTCCAAAGGGCGTGTGATGTTATTGATGTATTATATTGGCATTAATGGAACTGTCCACCTCTTGGTATCCTAATAGCACCACCCATCTGCTCTTCATCCTCCATGAACCCAAAAGTAGTCTGCTTTATTTGGCTTGCCTGATGTCTGCACTTTTTTGACAAATATTTTAGATGTATAATCATTGTGGTGCTATAAAACAACTAATTAAATGGTGGTGGAAGGATTTAAACAGTACTTTTGCTTTTATGATAGTTCAGAAGTACATCAACTTGATCTACTAAGATCCAAATAAAAAGTGCCGCCTTATTTAAGTGAGGTTTTTGCTTGTACTACACCTGCCGTGCCCATGGAGACACTCATTTCCCCCCAGATCTAAACTGTGCTGTTTTATTATGTTGTAGAATATGCAGCAGACAAATATAACACAGCCTATATTCTTTGGGCAATATAAAGAAGTGTGATCTTGAAGATACAACCTATTTTTAGCACGCTGAATGTGTGCTCTAAGAAATGCTGGTATCTTCAAGACTCAAGAAAATGCACGTTGCAAAATCATTTTATTTTTTATCGGAGATTTTCTTTATAAAACAAAACCAATAGAAGCAGACTTAGAAAAGGAAACAAACATCAAAACAAATTAATTACATTGTTTTTAATCAGACCTTGAGTCATTAAGCAGCCATACAATTATAATTCAAACTTATATTGCTTAGCATAGGCGGCATATCTTGGTTGGTAGAGTGCCGTGCCAGCAACTTGAGGGTTCCAAGTTCTATTCCCGCTTTTGCCATCCTGGTCAATGCCGTTGTGTCCTTGGGCAAGACACTTAACCCACCTGCTCCCAATGCCACTCACACTGGTTTAAATGTAAATTAAATATTGGGTTTCATTATGTAAAGCGCTTTGGGTCACTAGAAAAAAGCGCTATATGAATATAATTCACTTCACTAATAGACCATATATTCAATATATATATATATTTTTTCTAGTCCAATGATGTTGACATGCACACATATAGAATACTATATTTCTTAACTGTCTTCGTAGCGCGGTTGCCTCCCCTCTCACAGTCATTTGTGCATAACTGTGCCAGTTTACACATACCTTCTGGACCTGATAAATATAGGCTCAAAACCATAGTCTTGATGAATCACACCGCAAGAGCTAAACGCTTACATTTGGATCCCCTTCTCCCAGTATTGTGGGTGTTCTAATAATCAGCAAATATTATGGATGTACTGTACATGAAGGCAGGCACGCAGAATGAACTGTGCTTGCTATTTTGGTCAATTACCTTTTAGTGCATGTACCTCAAAAAAACATTTATTGCGAAACAGCGTCGCCCATTGAAATTATTTTAAGTTAATTTAATTTGTACTTGCCCCCCACCAAATAACACAGTGTTACTGTTCAAACTGTTTGTAATGTTACAGTGGGTAATATATCAAAAATAAATACAATGTGTGCCTTTTTTCTAATGAATATTTAGTCCTACAACGATACTGTATTTTAATGTTGGTCATTATGGTGGTACATGGAGAGAGCCAAGTGTTTTCTGAGGTGGAACTTGGTGAAAAATGTTTGAGAACCAATGTTATACTACAAAACAACAGTAGTTCTATGAAATAATAAAATAATAATTGGAGTGTGAACTTCTACAGTATATCCTTCCAAATGGTTCTCCATCAAACACAACATCAGCATGGATACACTCCTCTGTCCTTATGTCCTTGGCCGTGTTATCGACTCAGTTTGCTTCAGTATGGTGCAGATGAGCAGTGCTACGATCTAAATGCTTCACTTGTCAGCTACACAGTCATGTTTTTGATGATTTCTTTCATTAAATTCAATGGATCTATTTTGCTTCTTCTTCTCAGCACTGTCCTTCACACTAATTTTCTTCGTTTAGATGGTAAGAAAACAAAATTATGTTGATTTCTTTCCACTGTACAAGCTATGGATACCGGGTTTTCTGGTGGGATCTTACTGTGCCATTCGCTACATCAACTCACGGTGGGGGGGCTTTTAACCAGAATTGTTGTGCGACCTAAAGCATAACAATCATCTGAGAAGCAGCTCATGTACCCAAAAACTCGAAAGCTGAGGCACTCGTATTCTGGGGGCACCTCTGTACATGTGGAAAATGTCTACATGTCTACAATCGAGGTGTAACCATTTGTTTTGATTAAAGTGGAACATTATCACAATTTCAAAAGGGTTAAAAACAATAAAAATCAGTTCCCAGTGGCTTGTTGTATTTTTTGAAGTTTTTTTTAAAACTTTACCGGTCCCGGAATATCCCTAAAAAAAGCTTTAAAGTGCCTTTTTTTCGCTCTCTGCTAAGACACTTTCCATTTTCCTGTGACGTCACACAGTGCTGCCAATGTAAACAAACAGCAAGATATAGCGACATCAGCTCGGATTCAAACTCGGATTTCAGTGGTTTAAGCGATTCAACAGATTACGCATGTTTTGAAACGAATGGTTGGAGTAAACAAACAGCAAGATATAGCGACATTAGCTCGGATTCAAACTCGGATTTCAGTGGTTTAAGCGATTCAACAGATAACGCATGTTTTGAAACGAATGGTTGGAGTATGAAAGTATTGAAGAAGAAACTGAAGCTATTGAGCGAATAGCTATTGACGCTATTCATAGCCATAGCATGGCCGAATAGCTGCGTTAGCATCGCTGGTAAAATGTGGGGACCAAACGATCAGGACTTTCGCATCTTGTGACACTGGAGCAACTTAAATCCTTCGATTGGTAAGTGTTTTTTTCGCATTAAATGTGGGTGGAAGGAAACGTAATATAGTTGCAAATGCATCTGCAGGTTATCCATACATCTCTGTGCCGTGTCTGCTTTAGCACCGCTGGTAAATAGCATGTTAGCATCGATTAGCATAGCATTTTAGCATCGATTAGCTGGCAGTCAACATCAACAAAACTCACCTTTGTGATTTCGTTGATTTTATCGTTGCAAATGCATCTGCAGGTTATCCATACATCTCTGTGCCATGTCTACTTCAGCACCGCCGGTAAATAGCATGTTAGCATCGATTAGCATAGCTTGTTAGCATCGATTAGCTGGCAGTCACGCCGCGACCAAGTATGTCTGATTAGCACATAAGTCAACAACATCAACAAAACTCACCTTTGTGATTTTGTTAACTTTATCGTTGCAAATGCAACTGCAGGTTATCCATACATCTCTGTGCCATGTCTGTCTTCGCCGGTAAAATGTGCAGACACTCCGGTACATTCAATGGGGGTCTGGCGGCAGATTTTTGCCACTTTCGCATCTTCGGGCCAGTGGTGCAACTTGAATCCCTCCCTGTTAGTGTTGTTACACCCTCTGACAACACACCGACGAGACATGATGTCTCCAAGGTTCCAAAAAATAGTAGAAAAAACGGAAAATAACAGAGCTGAGACCCGGTGTTTGCAATGTGTTGAAAATGAAAATGGCGGCTGTATTACCTCGGTGACGTCACGTTCTGACGTCATCGCCAAGAGAGCCATAAACAGAAAGGCGTTTAATTCGCCAAAATTCACCCATTTAGAGTTTGGAAATCGTTTAAAAAATATATATGGTCTTTTTTCTGCACCATCAAGGTATATATTGACGCTTACATAGGTCTGGTGATAATGTTCCCCTTTAAATAATTCTGGTTGCCAATAAGATTTAGGGACAACCTCATATTTAGAACGACATGATCTGAAACATTTTAGTGACATTATTGGATTCCGTGACTTTTTAGCCC
The DNA here is from genome assembly GCF_033978795.1 of Nerophis ophidion. Lineage (NCBI taxonomy): Eukaryota > Metazoa > Chordata > Actinopteri > Syngnathiformes > Syngnathidae > Nerophis > Nerophis ophidion. The sequence continues at coordinate 49,750,474 of NC_084621.1, read as the reverse complement.
CAAAAAAAAAAATCAACCACCGTGACAGTGAAATAATTACTGGATACTGGGGACTACAGGTAAAGTTTCCTATATTCCTGTTATTTATTAAATGAATTATGCATACAAACACATTTTCTTCTCATATTTTCAACATTTAAGACATTTTTTAATAAAAGTACAGTGAATAACATTTTAACAATAGGATTACCTGCTAAAAAAAAATAAAAAAATCTTTGCCCTGGCGTCGCAGATGACAGACAGCATCCCAGTTGTGCGGATGCGGTATGCTCCCTCATCCCTGTTGGTGGTGTTGGCTCCTGCCTCCTTAAATTACATAGCCTCCTTCATTCATCTCTTATATTTTTTTGTTTCTGAATTAATTACTATTTCTTGTGTTCCATAAGTCGGTGCGTCGCCGTAACTTGCTCCGCTGTCACTTCTGTTGTAACGTTTTTTTCTGTCTTAAAGTTGTGTTGCGGCGTTTGTATTATTGTGTATCATTTGTCTTTGTTGTTGTTACATGTACAGGGGAAGAAGACGACACTGACAGCAGGTACGTTGTTTAGCTCTATATTTATTATTAAACAATATTAATAAATAAGGGAATGGAGTGTGACTAATCCAAAAGGTGTATGGGTGTGACTGTGTGTAGCGAGTATCTGTAGTGTGTTACCGGAAATGTTGAGCGAGGTGCGGAAGTTTAAGAGGGGGCAAGACAGGCTTGGATGTCAAGTGCAGAAATGAAGCGTCAAAGTCTGTGTCCAGGCGGGAGGTTGAGATCCAAGAAAGGCAGCCAGGGAACCAGAGGGGAACATGGGCAGCGAGACACACAGCTCGTAACGCGGGAACGGAGGAATACTGCAGGAAGATGACAAGGGGACACGAGACCAATGAAAACAGATCTGACCATGTTACAACCTTAATTATCAACATACATCCATCCATCCATCCATCCATCCATCCATTTTCTAAAGCTTGTCCCTTTCAGGGTCATGGGGGGTGCTGGAGACTATCTCAGCTGCAATAGAGCGGTAGGCGGGGTACAGCCTGGACTGGTCGGCACTTCATTGCAGGGCCAAAACAGATAGACAGACAACATTCACACTCACATTTACACACTAGGGCCAATTTAGTGTTACCAATCGACCTTTCCCCAGGTGCATGTCTTTGGAGGTGGGAGGAGACGGGAGTACCCGAAGGGAACCCATGCAGTCATAGGGAAAACATGCAAACTCCACACAGAAAGATACCAAGCCCAGGATTGAACTCAGGACTGCTCAGGAGTTACGTATTGTGAGGCAGACGCACTAACCCCTGTTCCACCGTGCTGCCCTAACCAAAACATATTCGTCATATTTACCCTCTTGACAGTAAACCATTTATAAAACGTATAAAATCACATTGAAAAAAAAAGTTGCAGCAACTTTTTAAGAAAGTCTGTGACTTGCTGGACGAACTGTCTAAATTAAATCTATCACTTAGCTGGGTTCATTTGCATGGCAACTGATCTTTTTCTTTTACATCTGTATATACGTCAGGGGTCACCAATACGGTGCCCGCGGGCACCAGGTCGCCCGTAAGGACCAGATGAATAGCCCGCTGGCCTGTTCTAAAAATAGCTCAAATAGCAGCACTTACCAGTGAGCTGCCTCTATTTTTTTTTATAATGTTATCTATTTACTAGCAAGCTGGGCTCGCTTTACTCGACATTTTTAATTCTAAGAGAGACAAAACTCAAATAGAATTTGAAAATCCAAGAAAATATTTTGAAGACTTGGTCTTCACTTGTTTAGATAATTCATTAATTTTTTTACTTTGCTTCTTTTAACTTTCAGAAATGCAACCTTAAAAACGTTTTACCTTTTAAATTATTTCCTCTTCTTTCCTGACAATTTAAATCAATGTTCAAGTATTAATTTTTTTATTTTAAAGTATAATAAATACATTTTAATTTAATTCTTCATTTCAGCTTCTGTTTTTTCGACGAATAATATTTGTGAAATATTTCTACAAACTTATTATGATTAAAATTCATAAAAATTATTCTGGCAAATCTAGAAAATCTGTACAATCACATTTAAATCTTAGTTCAAAATCTTTTGAATTTCTTTTAAACTTTTTGTTCTGGAAAATCTAGAAGAAATAATGATTTCACTATGTAAAGCGCTTTGAGTCACTAGAGAAAAGCGCTATATAAATATAATTCACTTCACTTCACTTCATTTGTCTTTGTTAGAAATATAGCTTGGTCCAATTCATTATATATTCTAACAAAGTGCTGATTGGATTTGTAAAACATGTCATCAAAATTCTAAAATTAATCTTAATCAGGAAAAATTACTAATGATGTTTAATAAATTATTTTTTTTAATTTTTTCAAAAAGATTCAAATTAGCTAGTTTTTCTATTATTTTTTTTTCGGTTGAATTATGAATTTTAAAGAGTCCAAATTGAAGATAAACTATGTTTCAAAATTTTATTTTAATTTTTTTCGTGTTTTCTCCTCTTTTAAACCGTTTAATTAAGTGTTTTTTTCATAATTTATTCTCTACAGAAAAACCTTCCGTAAAACGAAAAAAAATGTACGACAGAATGACGGACATAAATAGATATTTTTAAAGTATATATAGTTTTATTTATTAAAGGTAAATTGAGCAAATTGGCTATTTCTGGCAATTTATTTAAGTGTGTATCAAACTGGTAGCCCTTTGCATTAATCAATACCCAAGAAGTCGCTCTTTGTTTCAAAAAGGTTGGTGACTCCTGATATACGGTATTCAAAATGCAAGCAAGTTTTGCTTGTAGTGAGGTTGTTAGTAATGCTGACATATTTTTAGTATTTTTTTATTCACACACAAATCCTATACCATTTATTGTTCCAAGTGCATAATCGCTGTGGCTGGACAGAGGGAAGGTAGCAGGTTGCAGGGTGTTTCTTTGCGTCATGCCCATATTGAAGCATCACTGACCCCAGCTGAGAGGAACACCAGAGTGGACAATGTAGTTCAATCACAACTGACTCCCACCTCAACGAGGAGGGGGCGACACTTGCATTTGCAGCACTCAGCTGTTTCAGACAAACATTTGGCCACACCATGACATTTGTTGTTAAGAAGAGAAAAATAGTGTTGGGATTATAATTGAAGCCCTTCGTCCCCCTGCACCTCCATCACTCTTGTTACGCCTTACTTCCCTTTCTGCCCCATCCTGTTTGCCCCCATTTGTTTTCTACTCAGTGTCTGAATGGTCTAGTTCTACACACACACACACTAACACACACACACCACACACACACCTTTTTGTATGAGCAGGGGCACCCATCAAATTCCAGATCGATCCCTCTGGTGCCATTGTGTGTGGAGGTTATTTAGGTGGGCATCCAATCTGCAACCTGCTGTTGTGTTTGAGCAAGGGGGGGAACATGGCCAGAGTTTGTTAACACCGGAACGGGAAACATCAAAGCTGAGACAAACAGAGGTGGGGTGCATGCTGGGAGAAGGGCGGGAGGGGAGGGGAGGGGGCGAGGAGCAAACGCCGCCACCTCGGAACCCCATGAGTACCCGCCAGCTCGCTGCCTCGTCTCTCGTGAAATGAGCACTTTCACAGTCAGTTAGTCTTTAAGTAATAGATATATTGAGTTCATCCCTTGTAACGTTAGACAACTAATTTATTATTTTCCCCCCTCACCCTTTGCAAGCTCCTTTTCCCCACCTCTTTCTCCTCTCTCCCACTGTGTCCATTTTCCTTCATTCCCCATCAACACAGGATTATGAAGGTTAAATAAACTCGGTGAAAATGAATGAATATTGCTACTAACCTCGTCCCCTGTTACCGGGGCTGCAATCAAGCCTGCAGCGCCCCCTCCCCTCCACCCTCATTGCCGGGGAGAAAAGAGAGGGTCCAGTCCAGGCTATCTGGCAGCAGAATGAATGATCCTATTTATGTTAATGCAAACATGAACGTTACACAGGTTTTTCCCCTGATAAGGCGATAGGTTAATGAAATGCTCATTTCATTTTACCAGTTGTTTTCTCTGTGAAGTTCCGATAAGTAGCAAACCAATGAAGCTTGTAATTACAATCTTACAGAAACCCGGCCAATCTGTGTATAAATCTCACCATCCAATTACAAGATGTAATAATTTTGCAGTCAAGCTGGTAATGAGGTCTAATACTCATGCATGTGATAATCCCCCCTGGATGCTGACTCTATCAGATGTTAGCTTTGTAATTATATGAGCTCCAGAAAGAAAAAAAAAAATCATTATTTCATGTTCAAGTAGAAAATGAGGTTGGTGGGAAGTTAATTTTCTCTATGCTCTGTGAAGCGTAGACAAGAATTTAATGATTTAATTACAGTTGTTAGGCCTTTTTTGCGAGCGGCTTAAATTGAGCTAAGCATTTTTCATAGCCCCCGACATTAGGAGTCGGAGAACATCAAAGATTTTGACAGCATACAAAGTGATGAGCAGACCCAGTGGCCCTTTTTTTTCTCCAGCTTTGTCGCGTATGCCTTTTCCTCGCTATTCATTGTCTTCTTTCCCTCCTTTAGTGAAGGTAACCACACTTTCATGGAGACTGGAGACTTGCTGCATAAAAGCGACATCAACAATCATTAACCGCTCTGGCTTTCACAATCAGCTGCTAATCCACTGTATGTGAGTTTGTCATATCAGATTATGTTGACAGTCATGGTGCACCCCAGGAAGGAAAGCAACCTCATAGTAATGGTGGCCATGTAGGTTATGCTATGTGTGTATGGGCCTGATCTACTAATGATTTGTGTGTATCAAAACAGTAGTTCTCAACCTCAAATGTCAACACTGAACTATTGTTATGTTCAGAGAAGGGAAGGAGACGACAACCTAGGACAGAACTGCGTTCTTTCAAGGTTTATTTTAAACTTTTGATGAATACGTGACATGTGTATGCTACTCCAAGTGAATGAGTGTGACTATGTGTAATATTAATAATGTAAATGTTACCAAGGGTTGTTGTCTGTGAGCGTTGGTTGTATCACGAGGGGAAAGACGAAGAGGCAGTTCGTGGACAGGCAAGGGGTCTTGGGGAGGAGCGAGGCAGCGTGGTCTGGGTCCGAGCAGGGAGGTCGTGGATTGAGGAGGGCAGTCTGGAATCTGGTTGGATGTCGAAGGACAAGGCTCGATCACGGAAGGCAGGGGAGTCACTGTGAATACACAAAGGTGTTTTAAAAGGGACCTGAACCGGGGATACACAGAGAGAGAGCAAAGCAAAGGCGAGGAAAACACGGGGAAGGGAATGCCAGACGTGATGCTTACGGGAAGGTTAGCGACGTTCTGGCAAAGGTTCCTCGGGTCTGCTGGTCTTTAAGCCGCTCCCTTTCATCAAGTTCAGGTGTGTTGATTAATGATTGACTACAGGCTCGTTGCTGCGTGGGCGTGCGGCGGTCAGCATGAGTGGGGACGTGTCTGAGTGCGTTGTCAATGGAGGCGCGTCTTGGCGCGGTGTCAGCAGAGGCGGCCGCAGTTCCAGCCGAAGAGAAAACGCGGGTTCGACTCCGCGTCATTGGCTGTACGGTATAGTTATTACCACGATACTAATGCATCATATTCGGTACTATACCTGCCTCTGAAAAGTAGCAAAATGTAAACAAACGCCATTGGTGAATCTACACCTAACATCCACTGTAATGATACCAAGTACAGAGGCGTATCTAGTCGATACTATTATGATTACATCTATATTTTTTGGCATCACGACATCTTTTTTTTTTTCTTTTTTTTTTTTATATTTTGTTTAACTCCGGAAATATGTCCCTGGACACATGAGGACTCTGAATATGACCAATGTATGATCCTGTAATGACTTTAAATTTGTGGTATCATCCAAAACTAATGTAAAGTAGTAAACAACAGAAGAATAAGTGATTATTACATTTTAACATAAGTGTAGATAAAACATGTTGAAGGAGATAGTATTCAGAAAATAACATTAAATGAAAAAGTAGATTATTAATTCATTTTCAACCTTTTGTCCTTAGTAATTTTTATAAAACAATAGAATAGAAAATGACGTATGTTACAGCTTTCATCCATCCATTTTCCTACCGCTTATTCCCTTTGGGACGCGGGGGGCGCTGGTGCCTATCTCAGATACAATCGGGCGGAAGGCGGGGTACACCCTGGACAAGTCGCCAATTCATCGCAGTGTTACAGCATACGTCAGCAGCTAAATCATGAGCCTTTGTTTGCTTACTCACTAAAAAAAGACAAGTGTCTTGTATGTTCACTATTCTATTTAAGAACAAACTTGGAATAAGAAACATATGTTTAATGTACCGTAAGATTTTTTGTTAAAATAAAGTCAATAATGTAAATTTTTGTGGTGCCCTTTATTTAAAAAAGTACCGAAAATTATCAAAATAATTTTGGTACCGGTAAAACTACACTGAACTAATAATCATACTCTTGCTTGTAATGGTATTCAATAATTATATCCAACCAACTTACAGTTTGACACAATAAACTTTGTCCAAAGATATTGAAAGCATGTGTCAATCACAAATAATATTATAAAGGCTTGGATATGGCTGATTACCGAAATAAATACTAATCAAATATAATGCAAAACAAAATAATCATAACACTTTTTAAAAATAAATAATTATTGTAACGCTAAATTTAATGAATTCCAACTTAATAATAAAATATGTTTCCTGAATTACTGTGGGTGTCAACAAAAATAACGTGCAAATGAAAACACAGCTTCACCACTTTGGTCATAATGTTTGTGCTTAAAAAACTTAAGCTCCAGACTTCCTTTGATTGATAATGTCAGTGGTGGAAATGTGTTTTACAACTGAGTGCCACTGAGGCCATACTGTATGGACCACTGTGGAAAAAAAAACGTTTTTGACAGCCCTCTAGGAGGCACTCGCAGCCCTGGTCCTGTGGTTAAACATTGTAATAAAACTTGGTAGCGCACACAGAGCTGATTTACTAAGGTCGTGCGCAGAAGATTGCGTCTTTTAGATGAGCAAAACAGAGAGCACATTCCGTCTAGCTTGTTTGTCTTTTTATATGCAGAATGTATGTTGATTATTACAACGCCCACAGTAATGGGAGGAAATCATATCAATAAAATCGTGTAGCTCTTCCAAAGTGATTTATGAAGATTAAAACTGTTTTTGTGGCCTCTGTTTTGCGTCTATATTTAGCACGTCTTGAAGTTTCTAAATTGCTGTGAGACATGAGGAGATCTTGCTGCAAAAACAGACGATTCAGAGAAAATATTATTCCTTCTGTGTGCGTGTCAACTCATTTGGACTGTGACAAATACTGATCATAGACGTACCGTTTATTCATCAACAATATTTTATAATTTTAAATTGCTGGAAGACTTAATGGGCTGATTAAAACAAATTCCGCTGATTCCTTTTGGTGTCTTTGTATTAGAATATCCCCCTATAAAAAAAAACAAAAAAACATCTTGCAACATGCATTTTCTTGTGACTGGATCGTTCCATAAGAACCATCGCAAGGCCAGGCAAGACAAGGCAGGTGTATTTATAGAGCACAATTAGTACATAAGGTAATTCAAAGTGTTTTAGAGAAAAATTAAAAGAAGGCAAAAATAAAAATATGAAATCATAACTTAAATTAAAATAAAAAAAAAACATCATATATAAATGAAGTAAATCAAATGTTGCAGATAAAATACTGTCAGCTGTCATATGAACAATTAAATACAAGTTTTGTCAGGCTGCATTCCCAACGTTGATGCCAGTCTCACATCTCCCATCCAAAGGCAAAACCCAGTAACTCAATTTTGGGCAAAACTGAGCTGATAATAATTTTGGAGTTCCTAGGTGATATGCTTTACATTAGTGTATGCGATATTGTAATTTGTTCCGTAAGTAAGCTGTTACGCGCATGGCAGGACCTAGCAACTACCACATAACCGCGTAGATACAACAGAAAAACCTAGTATCTCAAGGGACCAATCGAAGCTTCTTTTTCAGTCGCCTTATTGTCTTTAATGAGACATTTGCACGAATGGGGGCCGACGGTCAACCTGATTATGTGATATTATGGCACGAGGGGATATTTGGAAGATTGGCCCAGGACGTTGCAAGCACCTTCATTAAATGTATTGTTCTTGATTCTTCCCCTTGCATAATCTTTTGGGCAGATAACTGTGGAGGTCAAAATAAAAACTGGATGCCGTACACGGCTCTTGCCCAATGTGCAAACGCAGAATGAGGCCCACCGGAGATTGTGATAAAATATCTGGAGAAAGGGCACACTTTGATGAGAGCAGATTCAATCCATGGCTCAATCGGCAAGAAAATGAAAGCTCAAGAAAACATCTATACGTTTGATGACTTTGTAGATCTTTGTAAGACAGCATCAAGATAGATTGGTTTTCCTTTGTTATCTCTAAATCAGCTAGAAGTGAGTTACTAGGTTTTGCCTTTGGACGGGAGACATCTTCAGGAAGACAATTCCAAATCGACAACATTGAAACATAGTTTCACCATGTTAGGTCCTGACTCCAGGCACCAGCAGAGGACCCCTCCCTGAAGCTTTCAGAGCTGGTTCATATGGCTCTAACATGTAAGAGATGTATTTTGGTACACAAGGAGAGCTGTTTAAAAGTCTAATCTCTAAGCAACAGGAAGTGACATAAGCACAGACTAATATGGTCAAATTTCCTGATTGTAGTGAGGACTCAAGCAGCTGCATGAAGAATGTACTGCAGCTGCTTTACAGTTTGTTTAGAGAGCAGTGAGAAGGCCATTACAGTAACCTGCTGGAGACAAAGGCATGAATTAGTGTTTCTAAGGCAATGTCTACACCAAGCCGGATAACCCCTTAAACGCAGTGACGTGCTGGGAGTAAAAGGCTTCACAATAAGATGTTCAAAAACAAAGTAATACAATAAAATAAGTTTTCATATTTCTCTTTAGGTCTGTGCTTTCTATATAATTTTCATGGTCAAAATCATGGAAATTCCGTGTTTCCTGATGAAAATAACGTTGCAGACAAGAAGTGAGGCAGACACAGGTGGTGCCTCCGTGGCTACAAACAAAGTGTATTGAGCGTGTGAGGGGGCGCAGGCTTGTTGCCATGGGGAAAAGGCAGGCCATGAGGCAGCAAGTACCTCTGCCTCAAAGTAGGGTAAGTATCAAAAGTTTATGAACTGCCAGCATCTGTTAACCCTTAAGAAGTAGAAGAAGAAAAAAAGCAGACAACAAGTTGACGTACCAATGATTGTCACACACACAAGGTGTGGTGAAATTTGTCCTCTGCATCCGACCCATCCACTTATTCACACTCTGAGAGGTGAGCGGAGCAGTGGGCAGCAGCGGAGCAGTGGGCAGCAGCGGTGCTGCCCCCCGGGAATCATTTATGGTGATTTAACCCCCAATTCCAACGTTTGATGCTGAGTGCCAAGCAGGGAAGTAATAAGTCCCATTTTTATAGTTTTTGGTGTTTTAGATATACTGGTATTTTGAAAACAAGACATTATTTTACTAACAACATGAGCGAATAGATGTTAAATGACACTTAGGACCAAGTTAGCATGCCCTAGTGTGTGAATGTGAGTGTGAATGTTGTCTGTCTATCTGTGTTGGCCCTGCGATGAGGTGGCGACTTGTCCAGGGTGTACCCTGCCTTCCGCCCGATTGTAGCTGAGATAGGCGCCAGCGCCCCCCGCGACCCCGAAAGGGAATAAGCGGTAGAAAATGGATGGATGGATGGATGGATGGTATGACTCAGCCGGGGTTTGAAGTCGCAACCTACGGATCTCAGGGCGGACACTCTAACCACTAGGCCACTGAGTAGGTGGCCTAGTGGATAACTGGACAACAACTGCTACAATGCACACTGTGATGCTTTTTCGCCCTAAAAATGGAGGATTTGATTTCTAAAATAAGTAATTTTTCAAGACTGGAGTTTCAATCAATCAAAATTTTGTGTTCATTTCGAAAGGATTTGAAAAGAATGGCTTTGTGGCTGTGCTACAAAAACATGTATTTATTGCTTTCCCTGCCATTTAAAAGTTAAGTTCAAGTTAAAGTACCAATGATTGTCACACACACACTAGGTGTGGTGCAATTTGTCCTCTGCATTTGACCCATCCCCTTGTTCACCCCCTGGGAGGTGAGGGGAGCAGTGAGCAACAGCGGTGGCCGCGCCCAGAAGTCATTTTTTGTGACTTATTCTCAACAAGTGACCGTGTTTTGACCCAAATGAGATATATTGAGGTGGTGACTTGTCCAGGGTATACTCTGCCTTTCGCCCGAATATAGCTGATATAGGCTCCAGCACCCTCCACTTCACCGAGAGGGACAAGCGGTAGAAAATGGATAGGACCGGCAAACCTGCCAAGAATCCTCGAAAAACATGAAAGCTCAACCGCCCACATTCAACGTCAGATTTATTTCAAAACTTTTGGAATATCACATATTGATTTGGCTCTAAATGAACAACGGAGACTAAATATCAGCATTCATAATGCCATGTAAATGTAAAGGAACATCATGAGATATTAAAAAAGCTTATAAATGCCACTTGCTTTTTGGGGAAAAGGGAGCTTGCATTTTGTGGTAATTATCTCAATTAAGAAAGAGAGACTTTTAAAACTCAAAACAAAAGCGTAAAAGGAGAACTTTTACAGCAAAGTCATGGAGATCTTAGTCCAGAAGGAAAGGCAAATGGACTTCATTTACAAGTAAAGGTAAGATATCCTGTCTATTGCAGGGGTCCCAAAACTACGGCTCACGGGAAGTCCTAAGTTTAAAAACAATGTAATTTTTTAAAAACTAATTTATTTTTTATTATATATTTTTTAAATCTGTCCTTTCTAATCCATTGTCCACCGCTTGTTACTCTCGGTGTCTCCTAGTCGCTCAGGTAAATCATATTGTATAACATGCATTTTCCCATCGATAACGTGCCATCATTGCGGTCGCGCCGCAGTGTCGGGCGAGCACGCGGCAAGGGGGCGCTCTTTCAGTCCATATTTATATATATTACAGCCCGGCCCTCGGCCAAAGTGTTTTAACCCAAAGCGGCCCCCAAGTCAAAAAGTTTGGGGACCCTTGGTCTATTGTCTGCTCTGCAGTGCTGTGTTTATTGTGTGCTAAATGTGTTGAAATGTTTTATTCTAGCATCATACTGTGTGTTTTTGTGATTTTAAGCCGGTGCCATTGCATCATACTTGTAAATCTGACGAGTGGGTCATTGTCTCCCCAACCTCAAAACTCACTGCACGTCACTGGATTGCACACACAGAACACTTATTATTTGGACTTGTCATGCTTTACCCTGACAGTTTGTCTATAGTTTAGTTTTTTCCTCTGCATTTGTCTGTTTCCTCTGTGTTTAGTATCTCCTGTCTTTAGTTCCTGTCTAGTGCTCTTATTTTGTCAGCTTCCTGTCTTGTTCCCTGAGTGCTGTGTTCCTCCTCAGCTGCGGCTGATTGGCACCTGGCCACACCCGTTGCCAATCAGCCTGCTCCTATTTGTACCTGCTTTGTCTTGTGTCAGTTGCTGGATCATTGTATTGCTGTCGTTTTGTTACAGCTACTACCTGTCATGCTACATTTTGTCCTGGTCGTCCTAGCGGTAAGTTGTTTCTGTTAGCATTAGTTATTTCCAGTTTTTCTGTTTACTATCCACTAGCTTCCAGGCTAAAGTTCCTTTTTGTTTTCTAGCTTCCAGTGCTAGCTCCCTTAGTTTGTTATCCCGCCCTCGTGCGTGTTTTTTGTTTGTTCTTGTTTACTTTTAATTAAATCAGGTTTTCATATTCTATGCCTGCCTCCTTCTCTGCATCTTGGGGTTCATCAACAAATAACTCTGACAGGACTGTAATGTATGTGTATGTATTATTTGCCCTACTGTATGTATTTGTTTGTCTGACACATACATAACCTACGTTTGTACAAAAAAACTCGCATTTCTGGATATTTTGTGGCAAAGGTATTTTTCCACCATTCATTGACAGTTCAAATTGATGTACATCACAAATCATAGGCTGTAAGAATCCATCAAAAGATGGATCGAGAAATGTTGTCGGATGACAAGGATAAGCCATAGAAAATGGATGGATAGATGGAAATAATTAGTAGTATATCTTCTTAGAAGCTGTTAAAATGTAAAGTGTATGTAGATAAAGTAATTGTAAGAATTTGACCACAAGGACTTTTAATGTATGTACCTATTTTTTTATAAATAGCTACAATTTCAGGTATGTAACAATAAAATTCCTATATACACACTTGTAAAAAATTGTATATCCTTTTTTGCATCAAAAGGCTATGTTTTCCAAAATGTGTAGCTGTGACAAAATAAATGGACAAAAATTGTCCTGCTTCACAACTATCTTGTATGGCAGTGGTTCTCAAATGGGGGTACCCGTACCCCTGGGGGTACTTGAAGGTATGCCAAGGGGTACGTGAGATTTTTCTTTTAAATATTCTAAAAATAGCAACAATTCAAAAGTCCTTTATAAATATATTTATTGAAAAATACTTCAACAAAATATGAATGTATGTTCATAAACTGTGAAAAGAAATGCAACAATGCAATATTCAGTGTTGACAGATAGATTTTTTTGTGGACATGTTCCATAAATATTGATGTTAAACATTTCTTATTTTGTGAAGAAATATTTAAAATGAAGTTCATGAATCCAGAATGATCTCTATTACAATCCCCAAAGAGGGCACTTTAAGTTGATGATTACTTCTATGTGTAGAAATCTTTATTTATAATTGAATCACTTGTTTATTTTTCAACAAGTTTTTAGTTATTTTTACATCTTTTTTCCCAAATAGTTCAAGAAAGACCACTACAAATAAGCAATATTTTGTTATGCAATTTAATAAATCAGAAACTGATGACATAGTGCTGTATTTTACTTCTTTATCTCTTTTTTTTCAACCAAAAATGCTTTGCTCTGATTAGGAGGTACTTGAATGAAAAAAAATGTTCACAGGGGGTACATCACTGAAAAAAGCTTGAAAACCACTGTTATATGGTATATTTTGTATATTACTCATAATCGCATATAGTCATTGAATAACTTAGCCCAATGTGCACATTACACTTCAGGATAAGCTGTAACCTTTAAATATCAGAACCACCAAAATCTCCTTTAAATTTTCTTGGTCTTCCTGTGACACTCAATGTTCGTAAAGTCTTTTGACCTGCCTGATCTCCCCATCCCTCGCCGTGCTTCCTGCGTGCCTCGCCATGTCCTGTTAAACAAGGTGTTGTGACCCACAATTGTGGCCAGCTTCACGGCAGGCTTTGCAGGCCTTTTTTCTGTCCTGGCGTCCAGTCGGCCTCCATCTGCCACTGCCTCGCCACAGTCCCACAGGGGTAGATGGGGCTAATTCTGCAGTCAATTAGCAGAAGGGCCACTTTTGTTCTCTCTCTCGCTCCCATGGGCCCTATCTGCTTCACTGCTCGCTCTCTCTCGCTCCAATTTTAATGCTTCCCACTTTAAGTCAAACTATTTGTTCATCGTTTTATATCCCACACGTTTATTTTGTTATTCCTCCTCTGTTCGGTACTTGCATTAGTACTTTGTCCATCACCGTAGTCTCTCTAACACTCGGAAATAGCCTCTTTCAAGAACGGCCATATTTTAACGCCCCTTCCCTCCCCAGCCTATCCTCGCTCAATGACCTTTGTGACATTGATGGCCAAACGATGTCCCTGGCAATCATGAGCCATAAAAAGAGATGGAATTATGGATTGATATTGCCGAGCAGATTTATACAAACACCATAAAACATTTGGTCAACTATTAAGAGGATAATGATAAAGTCCCTCTATGTTTTTGGGTATACAGGAAATTGGGATTGGTGTCTTATTGGGAGATTTTTTTGTGCGTCAAAACAAGTCACTGTTTTATTTTTTTATTTAAAATATATATATGGGCCATACATCTTTTTATCACTTTTATGAAACGGTATAATTTAATTCTTCAGTATGTCCTTTAAAGGCCTACTGAAACACACTACTACCCACCACACAGTCTGATAGTTTGTACATCAATGATGAAATAATAACATTGCAACACATGCCAATATGGTCTTTTTAGTTTACTAAATTACAATTTTGAATTTCCCGGGAGTTTCGTTTTGAAAACGTCGTGTAAGGATGACGTGTACGCAAGACGTCACGGGTTTTAAGGAAATATAAGCGCTGCACGCACACACAGCTAAAAGTTGTCTGCTTTAACGGCATAATTACACAGTATTTTGGAGATCTGTTCAATTAATATTGGAGAAGTCACAGTAGAAAGATGGAGTTGGGAAGCTTTAGCCTTTAGCCACACAAACACACGGTGATTCCTTGTTTAAAATTCCTGGAGGTGAAATTTTCCTATGGATCAGAGCGCGGTCAAGCCTGCATGGAGCCATACCAAATGTCAACCAGCAGGTTTCGGTGAGAAAATTGTTGTTGAAAAGTCAGTTCTTACCGGAGAAAAGCTGAGTTTGTGCTGTCCATAGCTGCCATCGACTCCCCTGAGACACTGCGCGTCAAGACACCCGTGGAGACACCATTCCGACTATCAGGTACTATTTAACTCACTAAAACACTAGCAACACAATAGAAAGATAAGGGATTTCCCAGAATTATCCTAGTAAATGTGTTTTCCAAGATGGCGCTGCTGTAGTGGCTGCTGTAGGCAGGAGCTCTGTGCTCTTGTATCATCCTTTTGTGTTTCCCTCTTCTTTTCATGTGTTATTATATTGTTTTGCCTTTTGGTCCGGGACCCTTTGGGACTGTGTGACAAGGGGTGGCACTTTCGTGACCTCTGTGGTGCTTTTTTTGTGGACTTCTGGATCTGCCTCCCGGGAGCATTTTGGCTATGGAGACCAGCTGCAGGGTCTTTGCCACACCAGAGTCGGTTTGGAGGGACCGGAGGAGATGCGGATGAGGGGACAGGGCTGCGGAGCTAACAATGAGCGCTGGGACGGAGAGTCTTCGCGGTGTCTTGGCTGGGTGAGCAGGTGTCGGACACCTCAGTCACCTTGGACGTATCCTCGCTCATCCATGCGGACTGGACACTGGCCGAGAGTGGAGTCGGCTGTCTTGGTTGCTTTGTTGGGTCTGCTCCTGTCTCTGGCCATGCTCCCTCCACCCCAGCGGACGATGGCGTGGAACACCGCAGAGGCCACCACAGTGGATATGTTTATTTTACTTTTTATTCATAGCTGTATGAGGAGTGTCTGGTTGTATCTGCTGCTTTAATGTCTTTAATGTCTGTCCTTTGTGTTCTTTGATGTTTGATGTTTCCCTCTTACACACATGTAAGAGGGATGTGTTCTATGGCTATGAGTTGTTGTTTTTTTCCCTTGGCCTCAGTCTGCACCCCCTCTTCAGGGCCCAGGCTAAGACTGATTTTTTTATTTTATTTTAAACTTCTATTTTTTTCTCCCATCCCCCTCGTTTACCTGTATTTCATCTTTTTTGTAAGGGGCGCTGGAAGCCGGCAGACCCGTCAGCGATCCTGTTCTGTCCCCCTGTAATGTTTGTCTGATCTTGAATGGGATTGGGCTGAAAATTTTAACTTTCCTGAAGGAACACTCCTGACGGAATAAATAAAGTACTATCTAATCTAATCTAATCTAAAAACATCGGAATCCGTCCCAATGCAGTCGTGTTTTGTTTTTTTAACTTATTTTTTTTTAATCATTATTTTTTTTCTAGTCAGTCTCTATCAATATCCTCAAACTTGAATCTTTCATCCTCGCTCAAATTAATGGGGAAATGTTCGTTTTCTCAGTCCGAATAGCACTTTTTGTTGGAGGCTCCCATTAAAAACTATGTAAATATGTGAGGAGCCATCAACATGTGACGTCATCGTCTGCGACTTCCGGTAAAGGCAGGGCTTTTCTCTTAGCACCGAAAGTCGCAAACTTTATTGTGGATGTTCTCTACTAATTCCTTTCAGCAAAAATATGGCAATATCGTGAAATTATCAAGTATGACACATAAAATAAACCTGCTATCCCTGTTTAAATCAGACAATCTCATTTCAGTAGGCCTTTAAATAAGTGTCAGCCTGATTATTGACACTTTTTTAACTGATCAGCAAACAGCTAATGAGCTCACGAGTGCAGCCGATCTTTACCACAGCTTCCTTTAAAAGAGAAGCACACTAAAGGACAACCAATTACATTTCCAAAATCCTTGTTACAGACATGCGGGAGATGCAAAAGTTTCAATAGAGTGCGTGTCTTGTCAGAACACTGGCTTGACTTTAAGAGTAAACTGCAATGAATGTGTCGTCTATTCACAGTGCAAACTGCCTCTAAGATTTTAATCCTAAAACCAATATGTCGAAAAATATATTCCATTTATTGAATGGATGGATGAGATAAATTCAGAATGTTTATCGTGGTTCTTCTTCTTTGTACTTTGTAAACACTTTAAGTTTGAAGAGTTTCTTGAATCATATTAGTACATTGTTTGATTTCTTTGCGTAATCCATTCCATAATTTAATTCCACATACTGATATACTGAAGGTCTCAAATGTTGTTTGTGCGTGCAAATGTTTTAAATTACATTTTTCTCTAAGATTATATTTCTCCTCTTTTGTAGAGAAGAACTGTTGTACATTCTTGGGTAGCAGATTACAGTTTGTTTTGTGTTTTCATAGTTGTTTTGTGTAACGTTGTAGCCTTGGATATAATCATTTGATCTTAAAACGGTGTTGTGGGCCAATGAAAAATGAGCTGCGGACCGCAAATGGCTCTCGGGCCACATCATGGACACCATTGTGTTAGAGCCTTATTAATCAATTAATCAATCAATGTTTATTCATATAGCCTTAAATCACAAGTGTCTCAAAGGGCTGCACAAGCCACAAAGACATCCTCGGTTTAGAGCCCACATCAGGATCATGACATGACAAACTCTTAATCAACACTTGGTCTTGATGAATCCATCCCGATAGAGTTCATAGAGTTTTCAGAAGTAAGAAAAAACAAAAATAAACAAATGTCAAAATGAGTGTGGATATTCTCTTGATTGACATCACACCTCCTGGGTTTACCCTGCTGTTTTTGCTGGGGTTCTTGCCCTACTGAGCTGTGCCTGTCTCAAGTTAATAAATCATTTTGGCATTATAAATTATTTAAAAGAGAAAGGTATCAGGCAAGGCCAGGTTAAAGAATTTCTTACATTTTCATGGCATGACAGTCTGTACCACATACATCCCCCTTCTTGAGCTGCTTCGTGTTCTGGGTTGGTGAGTGACTGTGTGTGTGTGTTGTGTGTGTAAGTGTGTGTGGAGTGTGTGTGTGTGGCCTAGGTTCGGGAGGATCGCCCGTGTCACTCTAATAGTCTAGAATTACACTTGTATCAGTGTCACTAGCATATGGGGTCTATGTATACCCTTAGGCCCATCACATCCCCTTCCACCTTCCACTGTCATGGTATTTAAAATGATTCCATTTCACCCAAGCTCGGTTTGACAGAAAAAGTGAGAGGCTGTGTGTTTCTCCCCTTTAGCTCAATGACAGAGCTGCAGCTGCTAGAGGCGCCTGCCACTGAGCAGCCAATCAAATGATATTTTACGGGATAATGATGGGAAAAGGTTTACCGCCTTTGTGAAGGATTTCCAACCCTTTTTCTCTGTGTCTCTATCTTTAACCCCATCTTTCTTTCTGCCTTCCATATTCCACATTTCAGTACAATTGGTATCCTTTAGTAGTTGACTGAATGTGTGTTTTGCCGTTTTTTGAATTGCTTAATTTGATCCTTATTTTTCAAATAGAGCGGACTCTGTATTTCCTTTGCCAATCAGCTGCAATGGCCTGCACTGTAAAAAGGTTTACCTTGATGGAGCTTTTAAAAAAAGAAGCAACATTGTTGACTCAATTCTAAAAGTTTTGGGGACTTTTGTGTTTTTAAGCAGGTAAAAGTTTGCATAATTAAGTTGGTGATGAATTAAAGATGCAGCAAAATGAACAAACGTTTTCACCCAGAAATTAAGATTAGATTAGATGAGATTAGATAGTACTTTATTTATTCCATCAGGAGAGTTCCTTCAGGACAATTAAAATGTTCAGCCCAATCCCATTCAAGATCAGACAAACATTACAGGGGGACAGAACAGGATCGCTGACGGGTCTGCCGGCTTCCAGCGCCCCTTACAAAAAAGATGAAATACAGGTAAACGAGGGGGATGGGAGAAAAAAATCGAAGATTAAAATAAAATAAAAACAAATTGGTCTTAGCTTGGGCCCTGGAGAGGGGATGCAGACTGAGGCCAAGGGAAAAAAAATAACTCATAGCCATAGAACACATCCCTCTTACATGTGTGTAAGAGGGAAACATCAAACATCAAAGAACACAGAGGACATTAAAGACATTAAAGCAGCAGAAACAACCAGAAACCTATACATACAGCTATTATTAAAAAGTAAAAGAAACATATCCACTGTGGTGGCCTCTGCGGTGTTCCACGCCATCGTCCGCTAGGGTGGAGGGAGCATGGCCAGAGACAGGAGCAGACCCAACAAAGCAACCAAGGCAGCCGACTCCACTCTCGGCCAGTGTCCAGTCCGCATAGATGTTCAATAAAAGTTAAAGTTAAAGTACCACCGATTGTCACACACACACTAGGTGTGGTACAATTTGACTCATCACCTTGTTCCACCCCCTGGGAGGTGAGGGGAGCAGTGAGCAGCAGCGGTGGCCACGCTCGGGAATCTTCTTGGTGATTTAACCCCGATTCCAACCCTTGATGCTTAGTGCTAAGCAACAAGGTAATGGCTCACATTTTTAAAGTCTTTGGTATGACTCGGCCAGGGTTTGAACTGACGACCTACCAATCTTAGGAAGGACGCTCCAACCACAAGGCTCCTAAGCATGAAAGAACACAGCAAATTAATTACATCAAACCTAATTAAAATATTTACCATATTTCTTGGACCATAAAGTGCACCGAATTACAAGGCGCATTGTTGATGAAGGGTTCCATTTCTATACACATAAGGTGCATTAACGGGGTCATATTATGATTTTTTTTTCTACCTTTAAAACTCTTGTTTTCTACATAACATGTAATGGTGGTTCTGTGGTCAACATTTTGCATTGATTTTGTTTGCAGAGTATCTTCAGTCCGCTATCTGACTGTCTCTTGGACAGCGTCCTCTCTGCGTCATCCTGGTTGTAGTTGTTAGCGCATTCATATGAAGTCTACTGACAGGTTGAGCTCCAACTATACACTACTTTGTATTTGAAATGGCAACGGTGTAGGATGAATACCCCACAAAAAGCGGATCGAAGAAAAAGAAGGAATTTGTTGACTACGACGCGGATTACAATGGCAGGTGGGCGCAAATGTTTGGGACTTATGCAGATCCTGAATAAACATCAGTAGGTACTAATAGATAAGGAAAGTTGATTTTGCATAATGGGGAGAAACAAAAGGCCAGAAAATATGTATCCTAATAGGTAGCATTATGGGGTGCTTATAGACACACCATAATAATACTCGTATGTTAAAGCAAAGTACATCTGACTACCATAGCGGTAATGCTCCGACAATCCATCAAGCAGTCCAGCTTTGTAGTTTACCAAAGTTGAACTAAAATGTTTTGACAGATTTTTGAGTAGTGTGTATAATGTTCTATATCCTCAATGAAAAATCAACATTTTTGGTCTTGCTTGCTTACTGGTGTGTGAACTGGCATCAACTTGCAGTCCACACATATCTTATGTGTGACTACCACCTATTGGTCACACTCATCATTACATTATGTACTACATAAAACCTGGTCCATAAGCACAACCAGACCTAATATATACACAAGGAGCCCTCACTTGAGTTATACCTGGGGCGGTATAACTCGGTTGGTAGAGTGGCCGTGCCAGCAACTTGAGGGTTGCAGGTTCGATCCCCGCTTGCACCATCCTAGTCACTGCCGTTGTGTCCTTGGGCAAGACACTTTACCCACCTGCTCCCAGTGCCACCCACACTGGGTTTTAAATGTAGCTTAGATATTGGGTTTCACAATGTAAAGCGCTTTGAGTCACTTGAGAAAAGCGCTATATAAATATAATTCACTTCACTTATAAGGCGCACTGTCAATTTTTGATGAAATAAAATATTTTAAATTGGCTTTGTAGTCCGAAAAATACGATGATATATACAGTGAACAAAAAAAAGAAGGACTTGCGTTGCTTAATTTTAGTGTTACTAGTCTTTTTAAGTTCTGATTAGATAAAATGACTTTATATTTATTCACTTTGGAAACATGTCTGCAATGTATGCTGAGATTAAAGAAAATATTGTTTAAAACAGTGGTCCCCAACCACCAGGCCTACCGGGCCGTGGCCCGATTGGTACCGGGCCGCAGAATAATTTTTTATTAATTTTTATTAAAAAAATATATAAATAAAAAATAAAATAAAAAAAATAGTTTTTTTGGATTAAATCAACATAAAAAACACAATATGCACTTACAATTAGTGCACCAACCACAAAAACCTATATTTTCATGACAAAAACTTCCCTTTTTCATGACAAAGAAAAAAATAAATTAAAAAAGGATCCCCCCACACACCCCCACACCCCACACCCGGGCCGCGGGACAAATTATTAAGCGTTGACCGGTTCGCGGATACAAAAAGGTTGGGGACCACTGGTTTAAAAGACAAAAAAACTAAGATACCAAAAAAAAAAAAACATGTACTTTTATTATACAAACCTTAAAAGGTCACTAAAATAAACAAACTTAATTTGCATTACAGAAAGCAGTTCACAAAATTAAGATGCTCAACTATATCTCTGAACAAGTCTTTACAGTGAGAGGTAAATTGAGCTACCAATAGTTAAATTGTGTGTGAAATAGTGATGCATTACAGTATCCTGCACCCCTTTTCCAAATCTCACTTCACCTTCCAATTGATTTCCATCCCACATAACCTCTCTTTGGATCAACATCACAGTTTTTCCTGTGTCTCATCTTCTCTTGTGATACCCTTCACCATCCTTGATCCTGTCTTCAACAACACCCGCACCTTCCTAATTCTACTTTTCCTCATAAGCCCTCCTCACATCACATCTTTCTATCTGGCCTTACATCCCCTAAAAAGATGCTATAGTTGGCTGTGTCACTCTGTGATTGAGCCGTTCTGGATAGAAACTTCACAGTTGGTAATGTGGGAACCTGGGTAGATGAAAGAGCTCGACATCATAAAGTATTGACACAAGTTTGAAATAGGTTGAGTACATGCCAAGTGAAGCTCTGACTAGAGGGCATTGAGGTAAATTTGAAGTACAAGTCCTCATCAGTCATTTTACATGTACTTGATGCTGGGTATATATGCATACACTATATTGCCAAAAGTATTTGGCCACCTATTGACATGATAAGAATCAGGTGCCCTAATCACATGGCCCGGCCACAGGTGAATAAAATCAAACACTTAGGCATGGAGACTAATTCTACAAACATCTGTGACAGAATGGACAGCTCTACGTAGCTCAGTGATTTCCAGCGCGGAACTGTCATAGGATGCCACCTGTACAACAAATCCAGTCGTGAAATTTCCTCCCTCTTAAATATTCCAAAGTCAACTGTTGGCTTTATTTTACAAAAATGGAAGAGTTTGCGAATTACAGCAACTCAGCCACGAAGTGGTAGGCCATGTAAACTGACAGAGAGGGGTCAGCAGCGGAATTAACGTGTGGGGTTGTTTTTCAGGGGTTGGGCTTGGCCCCTTAGTTCCAGTGAAAGGAACTTCGAATGCTCCAGGATACCAAAACATTTTGGACAATACCATGCTCCCAACCTGTTGTGAACAGTTTGGAAGAGGGTCCTTCCTCTTCCAATATGACTGTGCACCAATTCACAAAGCAAGGCCCATAAAGACATGGATGACAGAGTCTGGTGTAGATTAACTTGACTGGCCTGCACAGAGTCCTGACCTGAACCCGATAGAACACTTTTGGCATGAATTAGAATGGACACTGAGAGACAGGTCTTCCCGACCAACACCAGTGTGTGACCTCACCAATATGCTCTTGGAAGAATGGTTGAAAATTCCTATAAACACAATCCGCAACCTTGTGGACAGCCTTCCCAGAAGAGTTGAAGCTGTAATAGCTGCAAAAGGTGGACCGACATCATATTGAACCCTATGGGTTAGGAATTGGATGGCACTTGAAGTTCATATGTGCGTCTATGCAGAATAGATTCCGCAAAGTAATACAAACCCCGTTTCCATATGAGTTGGGAAATTGTGTTAGATGTAAATATAAACGGAATACAATGATTTGCAAATAATTTTCAACCCATATGCAGTTGAATATCCTACAAAGACAACATATTTGATGTTCAAACTGATAAACACTTTTTTTTTGCAAATAATCATTAACTTTAGAATCTGATGCCAGCAACACGTGACAAAGAAGTTGGGAAAGGTGGCAATAAATACTGATAAAGTTGAGGAATGCTCATCGAACACTTATTTGGAACATCCCACAGGTGTGCAGGCTAATTGGGAACAGGTGGGTGCAATAATTGGGTATAAAAGCAGCTTCAGTTATTCACAAACAAGGATTGGGAAACGGTCACCACTTTGTGAACAAATGCGTGAGCAAATCGTCAAACAGTTTAAGAACAACATGTCCCAACGGGCTATTGCAAGAAATGTAGGAATTTCACCATCTACGGTCCGTAATACCATCAAAAGGTTCAGAGAATCTGGAGAAATCACTGCACGTAAGCGATGATATAACGGACCTTCGTTCCCTCAGGCGGTACTGCATCAAAAAGCGACGTCAGTGTGTAAAGGATATCACCACATGGGCTCAGGAACACTTCAGAAAACCACTGTCAGTAACTACAGTTTGTCGCTACATCTGTAAGTGCAAGTTAAAACTACTATGCAAAGCCAAAGCCATTTATCAACGACACCCAGAAACGCAGCCGGTTTCTCTGGGCCCGAGCTACATATGTTGCCATCCAAGCAACGTTATCATGGACGTCCTTGCTTATTTCAGCAAGACAATGCCAAGTCACTTGTTACAACAGCGTGGCTTCATAGTAAAAGATTGCGGGTACTAGATTGGCCTGCCTGTAGTCCCGATCTGTCTCCCATTGAAAATGTGTGGCGCATTATGAAGCCTAAAATACCACAAAGGAGACGTTAAACAACTTATATTGTACATAAAACAAGAATGGAAAAGAATTCCACCTGAAAAGCTTCAAAAATGTGTCTCCTTAGTTCCCAAAGGTTTATTGAGTGTTGTGAAAAGAAAAGGTGATGGAAAACAGTGGTGAACATGCCCTTTCCCAACTATTCTGGTACGTGTTGCAGCCATGAAATTCTAAGTTAATTATTATTTGCAAAAAAAAAAAAATGTTTATCAGTTTGAACATCAAATATGTTGTCTTTGTATTGCATTCAACTGAATATGGGTCGAAAAGGATTTGCAAATCATTGTATTCCGTTTATATTTACATCTAACACAATTTCCCAGCTCATATGGAAACGGGGTGTGTTGTTAACTTAGCCCCTGCTCATTTTTGCTATTAAAAATTAATCTGGCAGTCATTTCCCAAAATATCAATTTGTTTTTGAATAAACAGTAGATAACTTGGTTTGAAGTCATCCGCAGAACTAGAGTCCATTTATCCGAATTGACAGTGTTTATAAAGGCATGTAAAACTATAATTTTATTCACTGACTTGCATATTTTTGTTGTGCTTGTCCATGATAACTTCCAAACAAATATGGTTAACATCCATCCAGCCATCCATCCATCCATTTTCTCCACCACAATCAGGAGATATAATGTGTTATCGAAGTTTACACTAGTTAAGACAAACATGGCTTTTTTGCAAAATGGCTCGGATTCAAAATCTCAAGTTCAAGATTTTGCATTCGGCCCTTTCTGTCAAAAAAACTAAATAACACCATAATTAGGCCCCAATTGCAGACTTTAACCATACTGTTTTCAGTCCCAATGAGGGGGAGACCCATTTCGACTGGCCCGTGGCCGCATGCAATGCATCCACAGATCACCATGCTCTTTCAGAATTTTCTCAACCATCCTGAAGAAAACATCAGTAGAAGAGGACGCAACATAGAATACTAGCGGCTTACCTTCCGCTTTTTCTCTCATTTTAGAGCCATGTGTTTGCTCTTCCTTCTCAGTTTTTCCGCTGATTCGGTCTTTCTTCCCTCGAGGGTGCTGGGATTACATTTGGCTTGAATCTTTCAAATGTTTTGCATCCAAAAACATTTTGAAATCTGAATAATTAAAACGATCGCTGCAAATTGGACTTTTCTCGCAATTTGACGGGTGAGGACCATACTTTCCACTTATTCCCATCATTTGGAAATGTATGCAGGCTGACCCCTTCTTTAATTGTATTGCTACAAATGCATCTGTCAGCCATATTTGCTAATTCCTTCAAATTCTGTGCAGAAATAACATGACTCAGAATGAAGATGCTATCAAAACCCATACTTAGCAATATGAAATTGCTTCCTAGTATGCTAAAAGTATGCACTAACCTGCTCAGTGGCCTTGTGGTTAAAGTGTCACCCTGAGATTGGTAGGTTGTGAGTTCAAACCCCGGCTGAGTCGTACCAAAGACTTGGAGGTTAAATCACCAAAATTATTCCTGAGTGTGGCCACCGCTGCTGCTCACTGCTCCCCCCAACTCCCAGGGGGGTG
This sequence comes from Nerophis ophidion, assembly GCF_033978795.1. NCBI lineage: Eukaryota > Metazoa > Chordata > Actinopteri > Syngnathiformes > Syngnathidae > Nerophis > Nerophis ophidion. The sequence continues at coordinate 49,725,785 of NC_084621.1, read as the reverse complement.
GAACAATTGGATGGGTCAAAAGCAGAGAGTAATTTTACCACACCTAGTGTGTGTCTGACCATCAGTGGTACTTTAACTTAACTTAAAAAAGGTTCTCACAAACTGGGCAGAGTAAACTTTTGGAAAAAATGCTAAAATGTTAATGCCAGCATTTATCCACTTTATTGTCCACCCCTTAATCATGTTCAGGATCACGCTTGAGCTGAAACCTATAATAGTTCACTTTGGACAAGAGGCAGGCTATATGCAGGCTATATACCCTAGGCCAGTGGTTCTTAACCTGGGTTCGATCGAACCCTAGGGGTTCGGTTAGTTGGCCTAAGGGGTTCAGCGGAGGTCAAAACACACCCGACTCATTGTGTAAATAAAAACTTCTCACTATCGGCGTATTACGGATACGGCAACAGAAAAAGTCACACTGATTTGCAGGTGTGTCATTTGTTGTGAGTTGGTTTTGTTCTTTGAACAAGGTGATGTTCATGCACGGTTCGTTTTGTGCACTAGTAAAAAAACATGGTGACACTTAAGTATGGGGAACATATTCACCATTAATTAGTTGCTCATTAACATACAAATTAGTAACATATTGGCTCTTAACTAGTCATTATTAAGTACTTATTAATGCCTTATTATAACCCTAACCCTCTAACCCTGGCCCTAACCCTATCCCTTTTAAATTAAGTCTTTGTTACTTAGAATATGTTCCCCATACTAAAGTATTACCCAAAAATATAACTCTTTCTTGAATTTGAAAAAAAAAACTACATTTTATTTTTCACTAAAGAAGGGTTCGGTGAATGTGCTTATGAAACTGGTGGGGTTCGGTACCTCCAACTAGTTTAAAGGGGAACATATTCACCAGACCTATGTAAACGTCAATATGTACCTTGACGATGCAGAAAAAAGACCATATATATTTTTTAACCGATTTCCGAACTCTAAATGGGTGAATTTTGGCGAATTAAACGCCTTTCTGTTTATCACTCTTTTTGCAATGACGTCAGAATGTGACGTCTCCGAGGTAATACAGCCGCCATTTTCATTTTCAACACATTGCAAGCACCGGGTCTCAGCTCTGTTATTTTCCCTTTTTTTAGACTATTTTTTGGAACTTTGGAGACATCATGCCTCGTAGGTGTGTTGTCGGAGGGTGTAAGAACACTAACAGGGAGAGATTCAAGTTTCACCACTGGCCCGAAGATGCGAAAGTGTCTGCCGCCAGACCCCCATTGAATGTGCCAGAATGTGTCCGCATTTTACAGGCGATGACAGACATGGCACAGAGATGTATGGATAACCTGCAGATGCATTTGCAACGATAAAGTCAACAAAATCACAAAGGTGAGATTTGTCGATGTTGACTTATGTGCTAATCAGACATATTTGGTTGCGGCGTGACTGCCAGCTAATCGATGCTAACATGCTATGCTAATCGACGCTAACATGCTATTTACCAAGGGTGCTATAGCAGACATGGCACAGAGATGTATGGATAACCTGCAGATGCATTTGCAACGATAAAGTCAACAAATTCACAAAGGGGAGTTTTGTTGGTGTTGACTGCCAGCTAATCGATGCTAACATGCTATTTACCAGCGGTGCTAAAGCAGACATGACACAGAGATATATGGATAACCTGCAGATGCATTTGCAACTATATTACGTTTCCTTCCACCCACATTTAATGCGAAAAAAACACTTACCAATCGAAGGATTTAAGTTGCTCCAGTGTCACGAGATGCGAAAGACCTGATCGTTTGGTCCGCACATTTTACCGACGATGCTAACGCAGCTATTCGGCCATGCTATGGCTATGAATATCGTCAATAGCTATTCGCTCAATAGCTTCAGTTTATTCTTCTATACTTTCATACTCCAACCATCCGTTTTAATACATGCGTAATCTGTTGAATCGCTTAAACCGCTGAAATCCGATGCTGAATCCAATCTAATGTCGCTATATCTTGCTGTGCTATTCGCCATTGTTTGTTAACATTGGCAGCACTGTATGACGTCACAGGGAAATGGATAGTCGCATTGCAAATAGCGAAAATCAAGCACTTTAAAGCTTTTTTCAGGGATATTCCGGGACAGGTAAAATTTTGAAAAAAACTTCAAAAAATACAACAAGCCACTGGAAACTGATTTTTATTGTTTTTAACCCTTTTTAAATTGGGATAATGTTCCCCTTTAAGAACCACTGCCCTAGGCTGTTCTCTAGTCCATCACAGGCGACATTAGAAAAAACACACATTCACCCTCACATTATCACCTACGGACAATTTATAGTCTGCAAATTATCCAACATTAATGTTGTTGGACTGGTGAAGAAGAAAAAAACTTCAAAATACCATGGGCAGAGCATATAAACTGTCTCTTTCTCTCTCTCACACACACACATACACGCACACACACACGCACACACACACACACACACACACACACACACACACACACACACACACACGCACACAGATGACATCCTGCCTCCCTGATAGGAAGTTGTTATTCGTGTATTTTGATGATATGAAAGTCGACCACATTTACATGCAAATCGAAGTTCCAGATTAATAGGTTCCACATATGAGGACGAAGGATGACTGCATGGTAATATGCTATTATAGTTTTTAAATACATTGACCGATGTTTTGACGCCGAATTAGCATGGTTCCAGCACAAAAAATCATGTCGCGACGGAAGCAACTTGCTTTTCCAATTGGAATACAATTTTATCAAGTTCAACTGTCATTTCTAATAATGATTCAGGTTGTGCATACAAAATTGAAGAATCGTTTCTCTGCTACTTATTTTTTACACCTTGAGAGGATGAAGGCGTAAACACGGTGTTTACACAGTCTATGTTGATTATGATAGCTGGACATTTATAGGAAATGCCATTCGTGGTGTAACACAAATGAAAATGACAGCCATGCATGTTCATGCATGGATGTCATTTGGGTTATTTTTGCAAAGCAAATCAAAATCATTTTGAGATGGTTTAGTTATTTTATGTTGGAAAATGTGTGGTAAGGTGTGTGAATGGACAAGAACAATCTAGTTCTTCCCATATCTAGTAGGAAAATTATCCGAGTATATTTTGCTAAAATATAAATTACATGTAATGTATCAAATCACTGCTTGTCAGACATAGCGACATGTCAATCATCTGTAAAACAAAATGATTCAGACAGCTAAATACAAACCCTTTGTTCTCCTGAACATAATTAATAACTTGTCTGTCTTCAAATGTAATCTGTGTGACAGCAAATTTCAATTCAAAGTATGTAAAGTTAAATTTCATATTTTTGTTGAGCTATGTACTAACCTCAAAGGATAGAAGGGGAATGCGCTCCAGTGTTCTTGTTTATCTGCGACTGTATGTGTTTAATTAATGTATTCCACTGTATCATGGTTTGATTTTCCTTTGAGCACCAGAGACACAAATCAAGGGGATTCATAAAGGAAGGGGAAAAACATCCTCGGGTGTTAGACTTGTTTTATTGCCTTAAAATTTTCCAACTCTAGAAAAACAAATAAGTTAAGCCCTGTGGGATATATCACACAAATAGAATAATGCATTTGTGTCTGTCAAATGCCTTTCCATAGCTAAACAAAGAAAGTACCATGAACAAATATGAAAAACACAGCACACATACTGTTAACAAACAATTCTTGGTGAGAGATTATTGGATTCACAAATACATATGGACGTACATACAGGCTCAATCAACTGCAACCTGAATTATGGTATAAATGACACTCAATCGGCAAAGAAGTGTTCCTATTTCTCAGCACATTTGTCTATACTGGCTTCAATGTATAGGTGGAGGACCCCTGACTGCAAGGGATGTTCGGCCTTTACCACTAATGACCAGAATAAGGACGACTCTGGTCGTGCTGCACCCTTCTTACTCGTGGCCATAAGAGATATGCGGCGCCAACATGGCTTTATTTGTAGATCTTCAACAATTTATTGATTCTTTCCATTACAAAAAAGCTTTGATTTATATTTTGCTGCTTCGACGATTCCTTTTAGTTTGTAAAATTTGCGGAGATTATTCTGCAAGACCGCTCTTGTTCATTTATTTATTTTTTTCCTTTGTCATGAAAAAGGGACGTTTTTGTCACGAAAAAGATAGGGTTTTGTGGTTGGTGCACTAATTGTAAGTGTATAGTGTGTTTTTTATGTTGATTTCATAAAAATATAAAAAAATATTTTTTTTTATTTTTTTATTTTTATTTTTTTTTAAATAAAAATGAATAAAAAAAAATTCTGCGCCCCGGTACCAATCAGGCTACGGCCCGGTACCGAAACGCGGCCCGGTGGTTGGGGACCACTGCAATAGAGCACACATGAGAGTGGCGCACCTATAGGTGATGCTGATCGCGCTGCAGGTGTGTGGCTGGGGTAGCGGAGTCTTGAGACAGAAGGATAAAAAAACAAAAAAAACAACCTTAAGATGGAAAGACAGAAATGGGCCCAAAGAAGACATTAGTGATCTTTTAAAACTGAAAAAGACAAACATCATGGTGAAATTTCACAATAGTACCATGTCGATGATGCACCACATTGCCAGAACGCATCCTACATATCTAAGAGCAGTAAACAGCCAGCAACAAGATACAAGTTTATCTTGGCAGCTAACGACATATTATATATTTGGCTCACTTAACACATGTTTTATTCTAACACATGTCAGGCCATGTTAGAATGTATAGTTTGTATATTAATGCTTACATGTTGTTTGTCCAAAAATCAAACAACAATTCTCCAATTATTACCATTTTAAACGTGTTTTTGTTGAATTGAAGTACATTGTCATTCAATCGATCTTACTTTATTGTTGGGTCTTTTTAAAAAAAAAGTTTGGTTCTATATCTATTACCTGGTTTTAGGCCACACAGGTATTTATTTTTTTTTTTAAGTATAAGCAGGACCGTAACTAGTATTTGACAAATACAAAGGTTATTTTGCTTGTCCAAGAGAAACTTTGAAAGGCTGAAAACATGGGTATCCTAGCATTATACAAATAATGTTCTGTGGTATCCCTCAGGCCTCGATCCTTGGACCAATCAAGTTTTCAGTGCACATGCTGCCCAGGCAACACATTTAAAAAATACATAATATATTGTATTGTCTTTATAATGATGATACACAAATCTATGTCCCTCCAAAAAGAAAAAAGTGACACGTTTAAAATCACTTTTAAATTGTCTTAAGGACATAAAAGCATGATTGGCAGTAGATGACTTCAATTTAAACGAAAACAAGAAAAAAGTAACCTGGACCCCCTGATACCGTATTTTAAATCCACTGTCACAAATCTTGGTTTTAAGTTGGACAAATAATTTAGATTTGAACAACAGATGAACTCTGTTATACGAACAAGTTTTTATCATCTAAGACTTAAAAAAAATAAATAAACAGTTTTATCTTTTACGGCTTTGAGCGGGTAATCCATGCTTTATTAAATCATGTTTGGACTACTACAACACCCTCTATGTTGGAATGAACCGGGCGTCAATCGCTCGATTGCAGCTACTCCAAAATGCTGCTGCTCGCTTTGAACTGGCACCAAAAAAACATGAGCCAATTATCCCCATTTTAGCATTCCTTCACTGGATCCCAGTTCAAATTAAGATTCATTTTTAAAATATTATTGTTTGTTTTAAAATCTCGTAATGGATTAGGGCCACAAATTTGTCATACCTTTTAAAAATCTACACCAGCACAAGGTATCAATTCATTCTTGTCGTCCCAAAGACATAATTAAATCCCAGGGGGTATTGTGCATTTTCTGCTGTGGCCCGAAAACTTTGATTTGATATCCCTCTTGCTATTTGGACGTCTCCCTCTTTAATGACTTTCAAATCACGTCTTATTAAAATATTTTTATTCCTTGGCTTTTAAACCAGCAGTTTTTTTATTTCTATTTTATGCATTTCATGTATTTATTTTATTTTTAATTACATGCTTTTTACAATTGACTCCCCTTAGTTTTATCCAGCGGAATTTTAACTCATGTGCAGCACTTTGTGGAACTTTTATTTTGTTTTGAAATGTGCTATATTAATAAAGTGGATTGGTTGATTGGCAACACTAAATCGACCCGAGTGTGTGAATGTGAGTGTGAATGTTGTCAGTCTATCTGTGTTGGCCCTACGATGAGGTGGCGACTTGTCCAGGGTGTGCAGCTGGGATAGGCTCCAGTGATAGAACATGAATGGAAGGATTCGATTGGATTAGAACATGGACCAGGACTAGACACCGTGTTTAATATTCTCTAAAATCTTTGACAATCTGCATGGTTTTGTAACAGTCCACTTGTTTTACTAATATTCCAAAGTTTAGCGTATCAAAGGGCATCATTATCACAATTTCAGGAGGGTTAAAACCAATAAAAATCAGTTCCCAGTGGCTTATTTTATTTTTCAAAGTTTTTTTCAAAATTTTACCCATCACGCAATATCCCGAAAAACGGCTTTAAAGTGCCTGATTTCAACCATCGTTATATACACTCGTCCATTTTCCTGTATGATATCATCACAAACAAAGATGGCGGATAACAAAGAAAGGTATAGCATAGTAGTTTGGATTCAGACTCGGATTCAGACTCGGATTTCAGCAGCGCAAGCAATTCAACAGATTACGCAAGTATTGAAACGGATGGTTAGAGTGTGGAGGCAGTTAGCGAAAACGAAACTGAAGAAGAAACTGAAGCTATTGAGCCATATCAGGACAGACAGCGGAACGGGAGGAAGCAAGGACACATTTGGCGATCGCCTTCTAACCAACTATTGGTATGTGTTTGTTTGGCATTAAATGTGGGTGGAGGGAAAGGCTGGATGCAAATATAGCTACAAATGAGGCATAATGATGCAATATGTACAAACAGCTAGCCTAAATAGCATGTTAGCATCAATTAGCTGGCAGTCATGCCGTGAGCAAATATGTCTGATTAGCACAAAAGTCAATAACATCAACAAAACTAAACTTTGTGATTTTGTTGACTTTATCATTGGATATACATCTGCTCTGAGTGTCGCAGGATATCCACACATCTCTGTGCCATCTCTGTCGATAGCATCGCTATCGTCGGTAAAGTGTAGGAGGGACTTTCGCATATTTTGACCACTGGTGCGGCGCAACTTGAATCCGTCGATTGGTATGTGTTTGTTTGGCATTAAATGTGGGTGGAGGGAAAGGCTGGATGCAAATATAGCTACACATGAGGCATAATGATTCAATATGTACATATAGCTAGCCTAAATAGCATGTGAGCATTGATTAGCATGCCGTGACCATTGATATGTCTGATTAGCACACTCCACGTAAGTCAACTTGAACCTGTCCCTGTTCGTGTTGTTACACCCTCCGACAACAGACTGACGAGGCATGATGTCTCGAAGGTACGGAAAACAGTCGAAAAAATGGAAAATAACAGAGCTGATTTGACTTGGTGTGTGTAATGTGTTTGAGAAAATGGCGGATTACTTCCTGTTGTGACGTCAAGGGTGAAAGGTCATTGCTCTGACAGCGAACAACTGAAAGGCGTTTAAATCGCCAAATTCACCCTTTTAGAGTTCGGAAAACGGTTAAAAAAATATATGGTCTTTTTTCTGCAACATCAAGGTATATATTGACGCTAACATAGGTCTGGTGATAATGTTCCCCTTTAAAGAATGTTGACATGATCCATCCATCCATTTTTTACTGCTTGACCCTTTTGGGGTCACGGGGGGTCGATGGAGCCTATCTCAGCTGCATTCGGGCGGAAGGCGGGGTACACCCTGAAAAAGTCACCACCTCATTGGAGGGCCAACACATATAGACAGACAAAATTCACACTCACATTCACACACTAGGGCCAATTTAGTGTTGCCAATCAACCTAATGTTGACACGATTAAAATTTTAATTTAAAAACCATACCAACATTTCTAACACGGACAGGATTTGAAACCAAGACCTTATGTTTTGGAAAGTAAGTAAAAATGACGCCTGCCAGGGGTGTACCGGAAGTGTCTGCGGAAAATGTGTGTTTATATTGGGGTAAAATTAATCCTAATGAAGCCTTGTCATTCAATAAATCATATTTAATTGCACATCTATACGGAAAACGGGATCCCCCCACTGATTACAAAAGCCCGAAGTGCAGCGTGTGTTCTGGATTTAGGTTGGGGCGGCACCTGACTGACACTTCGACAGCAATATCTTAACAGCGTTTCACATCAATTTCATTCAGGTGAAAGCAACAATAGTTACGTCAGTATGATTTATCGTTAATATTGTGTTGAGAACACATTTCAGATCGGATAATGTTTTAAGTAAGAGTGTGTCACGATCAGCTATGCGGATCGTTTATTGTTTCGCCGTTTATATGTCCTGATCATGTTTAGTTCTAGACTCAGCCGATCCCTGTTTTTGTGCACTTCCTGTTTTGTCTCGTTTCCATGGTTTTGTCATTTGTTCACCTGCTCTAGCATCAGGCGCACCTGTGTTCTAATTATTGTTTGAGTATATAAGCCTGCGTTATTCCTTAGTTCTTCCTTGCTCCATTTTTTGCTTTACGCAGCAAGTCACGGTTAGTATCCTGTCTTATAGGTTCTTTTGTGCTAAGTTCCGCCTTAGCTTCGCGTGCGCTCGGCACGTCGTTTGTTTGTACTTTTGTCTCCTGCTAAGTTTTAGCTTTAGCTTCCCGTGCGTAGGCACGCGCTTTGTTTTTCCCTTTTTTGTCAGTGGTCTTTTTATTCTTATACATTAAAATCAAGTTCTTACCTGCACTCCTGCCTGACTGGTCGTGTGCATCCAAGAGGTGGCAACTCCGCGCAACAAGTGTGCCGTTACTGTGACAGAGTGGACTTCATGTCGTTACGTTGCTGGAGTGACTTAAGATCGTATATTGACGGAGGATGATCTACTGCATAATGTCGAACAGCGCACACAATGTCCTACACTAAAGTATATTTGCAGTTAGTCATATTATCTTCTTTTAGTCACTTAAAAAAAATACCAAGGACATGACCTCAGTGTCCTCAATGGTAGTTACAGCCATGAATATAAGTAATACAGAGTAATGTTCCAATGGTAAAAAGTTAAATTTCAATGTGATGTGCAGGAAGAAAAAAAATAATGTCATTCAAAAAAATCTTTATTGCAGTTTTTGCCAATTGCTTACACACTAAATAAAAAAAAATCACACAGTTACAAAGTCTACACACAGTAAGCAAAACCACTGCAGATTTGCACACATCTTCACATCCTGCACACAGATAAAAAGTGTGATACACACATTTTTACACTTTACACACACTGGGAGTGTGATACACACATCTTTATCTCCACATTTTTATTTGTCTCAGATTTGAATTCCGACCGCATTTCATTGTTGACTTATGTGATACGTTACTTTACCTGACTGTGGTAAAAAATAAATATTTCCAGTTTGCAGCATCATTGTTGAGCAGTTCTTGAAAAGATTACAGGATATTTTATCTTTTTAGGTCCTTACGTACTGTATCGGCCCACTTCAAAGTAAACAATGATGATTGCTATGGATTTGCCAATATATTTTGTCAAGTTACAGTAATCATTCATCACATATGCTAAAAAGATCGGGCAAAATGCCCTAAACATGTGATTTAAAAATAGGGGTTCTTACAAATGTGTTTTATATTTACCACTGTTGTGGGTAATCCACTCCAATAGTGTCTTATCATTTGAAGTCTGTGTGAGTGAGATGACAATAAAACTGCATTTTTACAAATGCTTGCTTTTTTTTTGATGAATGGGCATATGTTTTGACCGAAGTGTGTCATTTTGCAAATAATCTAGGAATTAAGAAAATTGAATGTTGTGTTTGGAAAAGTGTGTAAATCCTTTTGAAAAAAGACACACAGTTAGTAAAATTGTGTGTAAGCAATTGGAAAAATGTAATTCCAAATATGTTCCCTAAAGACGCATTGAAGATGGAACATTTATTGAATCCGATTACTTGATTGATAGAACAAATTAATTGCTGTAGCCCTGTTTCCCACACTAAATTGCTCTTTCTGATTATGGTATTGGATATTGTTGAGTACCTCTTGTCAAAGGGTAAAATTTAAATAGGAGTGATATACCAAATCTATCCTTTAATGATGAATATGTGCATACCTAGGAACACGCGCACAAATAAAACACAGAAGCTCCATGTCTTTAAAAGAAAAAAAAAACATGACAGTGTTTTGCTAAATGAGATAGCACTCTTCAGTTAATTAATCTCCCACACCTCGTCAAACTACCAGGTAGCTAAAAAACGTTAGTTGACAAATAGGCTGCTCAAGCGAGGCTGAGATAAAGGGGTTAGATAATGAGATACTAATCACCCGCATCAGTTAAGTCCATCAGGCCTAATTTCCCTAAAATCAAAATAGCATGCATATGGAGCTAATCTGCTCGTTTCTTTTTAGAAATTAATTTCCCAAACCAGAGGTTCAGCGCCACACTAATAAGGCATATTCACGCACCCATGTAAGCACCCAGTCTAAAGCCCCTCCTTTCCGCTCATGGAGAGATTAAAAGGTGTTATGAGCCATGGACTGTGGAACAAAGAGATAGAGATAAGTAGATAAGGAGTATACTCAGAAGGAACCGCATCTACTCGGATAATGAGGCTGCCAGAGCCTCACTGAATTAGCTTCTACTTCTTCTTCTCTGCTTTCCAATGCATTTTATGTGTTGTCTTGTTTTTACTTTACAATCTTCTTTACCCTTTTTTTGTTCCGCAGCCTCCAAAAAAATGGAGCTTGCATATTGTGCATATCAAATTAGCTCAGGTATGTTCAGTCGTTTGCTTGCTTTCGAGTGTTAATGACGTTGAACGACAAGCACTAAACATTCTTTTCACCAAAATAACAATCAGTGTTATACTTGCATTCCAACTGTGGGTGGAACAGCTCAGCTTGACTTGTTACTGATTGACATTTGAAGTTCTTTACTCCTCCACTGTAGAGTGTGACCCAGCTGCAAATTGAAACAAATTCCCAAACATGCTTAAATACATCAAATCTGTCCTTGGTACTTGGCTGTTGTATGAACAACCAATTAGCTGCACAGGTTGCAGCATAGCTACAAAACCTAGTTATAAGGGGGGTAGCATTTGGTTGTCTCAAGTGCTCTAATTGGCTCAGCATGTCGCTCTTAAAGATCTGCTTGGTCTTTGTTAAACTGACAAATTTAAAGAGATAGAGAGTAAGAACAAGTAAGGAGAAAGAGCGCATTAGCCCTTTAATGGAATGAGATGCCAAGTCAGCCTGAAAAGCCTTTCCATTTCCCTTGAACAAGTTTCATGGCCTTTCGTAGGTCTTGTATTTCAGATAGTTATTTCCTCTCCGATTAATTATATTTATTTGCCTAAACTCCTTGAACATATAAGAGGAAAACCACAAATATGATGAGACATTGAAAATGACAGAGCTCTTCAGAGAAAGCGTCTGCTTCCTTCAGGAGTAAGTGGATAACCAGGACTAAAGAGGAGTTTCCTCATCCATTAATGAGCTAAGGTGTAAAAAACATTTTATTAATTCCGTTGCATGTTCATAAGGGTTTGAACCACCTTTATGTTTCATAAAAAATCATGAATGGCCTCATTTGAAAAGGAGTAACACAACTCGCAGCCCCCATTTATCCATTCCAGTGAAGTGGTACTTAAGATGGGTTCGATCAAACCCAAGGGGTTCGGTGAGTCGGCCTCAAGGGTTCGGTGGAGCCTCCTCCGCAGAGGTCAAGACACACCCGATATTACGACGGGTTTGCAGCTTTCTGCAAGGTTCGTTCCCCTGGGACGCAAACGGACCACTCCAAACAGGACATGCAGGTAGGAGCTTGATTTATTTTTGAAAAAATCTAAAGCACCACCAAGAACAGAAAACAAGTCGAAAGAAACAAGTGCCAATCGCACTCAAAGCTAATCTTAGCATACGCTAGGAGACAATTAAAACTTACGTAACGAGAGTATGAAGCAAACAGAGAAGCCAGGCCAACTGACGGGCAAAGGCAGGCTTAAATAATGCCTCTGATTAGTGCTCGGGAAAAAGGGGAGCGTCCCAAACACTAATCAGAGGCAGGTGGGAATAATAAGTAGCCATGGTAACTAAACAAACTCAAGAGTGCACAACAACAGGAACTAAGGGAGTCCAAAACCAGTAGAAAATAACAAAAACATGATATAGGCCACGGGTCATGACACCCGACTCATCGTCTAAATAAAAACTTGTCCCTATCGGTGTATTATTGACACCCCCAAACAATGTTCCCTCTAATTGTCCATCTGGTTTGCAGGTGTAGAGTTCGTTGTGAGTCCATGCACTGTGTTGGTTTTGTTCTTTGAACAAGGTGATGATCATGCACCAGTTATGTTTTTTTACATAACTTTGTCTCGAATTTGAAAAAAAACAAAACATTTTATATTTCACCAAAGAAGGGTTCTGTGAATGTGCATATGAAACTGGTGGGGTTCGGTACCTCCAACAAGGTTAAGAACCACTGTTCTAGTGTAAAAGATGACAATATTAAATGGATGAGAAGAGAAGCCTTAAAAAGCTTCATGGACTGCTAAAAGCCCAGCGAGAGCATGGCTAATATGACACCCTAAGGTCTAATCTTCTTAGTGGGGTGGGATCAAATGAGTATCCATTACAGAATCAACCTTCATCCCAACCCGGTCTCTCCCACACCAATACTACTACACCATCCCCTTTTCTTCTCTCCACCCACAGCTCTCCCTTTAGAACCAATGCATGCATTGATAACCAGCATTGAGACAATTGGCTAACCCAAAGCCCTAATCAGGTATTAGCCACAAAAGCTGTAAGGGAAGGCGGCTAATCTCCACACTTGCTTCATCTGGAGAGGCAAGGCCCGGTAGTTGGAATTTAACTGGCCTAGCCCGAGAAAGAAAATGCCAGATAGAAATCAGATTAGACTACAGGAGCGATATTGTGAGGGAACATGTGTTAGAAGGCCAAAGAGCTCTCAAACCTGAAGCATGTCTTTCAGAATCCTTTTGGGTGAACAACATATTGTAATGTAGACGTTGACCTCCTAAGAGTCGTTCGGCTGAATATGTCGCACGATGCAGTTGAGACACAGGTAACATCAAGGGCCTGATCTACTATGCTCTAAACACCACACGTTAAAGATCCTGTGCAAACTATAAAACGGAGTCTATTAGTGGGTGTGTTACACGTGATCTACTAAATGAGGATGTTGTGTTTACTACTGGCTGTGCCCAAAAAGACACCACTGTATTTTTCGGAGTATAAATCGCTCCAGAGTATAAGTCGCACATGCCGAAAATGCATAATAAAGAAGGAAAAAAACATATAAGTCGCACTGCAGTATAAGTCGTATTTTTTGGGGAAATCTATTTGATAAAACCCAACACCGAGAATAGACATTTGAAAGGAAATTTAAAATAAATAAAGAATAGTGAACAACAGGCTGAATAAGTGTACGTTATATGACACATAAATAACCAACTGAGAACATGCTTGGTATGTTAACGTAACTGTGGAGAGACGCAGCCTACGGGCCGACAGCGGGCTGAGAGAAATGGTCCCGACCAAGATGGAAGCCAGGAGGCGGGGCATAAGGCAGAGAGGAGAGGCGTGACACACGCGGAGCGGCACGGGAGCAGCAATCCGAGTCAGGTGCGTACAACACGCACCTGCTCACAATCTCTCCATCTGCTGCTACAGCATAAGAAGAGCGAGGGAGGAACGACTATAACTATAACTTATAGAACATGCTATACATCTACCAAACAATCTGTCACTCCTAATTGCTAAATCTGATGAGATCTTATACGTCTAGTCTTTTACGTGAATGAGCTAAATAATATTACTTAATATTTTACGGTAATGTGTTAATAATTTCAAACATAAGTCGCTCCTGAGTATAAGTCGAACCCCCGGCCAAACTATGAAAAAAACTGCGACTTATAGTCCGAAAAATACGGCATTTTCTCTCCATTTGCATGAAATGATATGCTCCAAAAGCCTAACCTATGCGGTTATGTTATGTTATAGAAAATGCAGCAGACAAATGTAATATACCTATATAGCACCTGTCTGAAGTGGCCCCCCCGCACTGCCACACACACGCACATACCTTGTCCAAATCTCCGCAAACTTGTCTCGATAGTTTGTGCTGGTTTGGGCCACAAACATTTTTGGTCAAACTATTACAGTTTTTGAGTTATTAATGTTTTGCGAATCACCTGTGCGAAGCTCCCCCCCAACCATGACTACATCTTGTCCAAATCTCCCCAAACGTGTTTCAAATGTTTGTACCGGTTTGTGTTGCAAAAATTTTAGTTTTTTTATTTTTGTTTCAGATGTTATCGTTTTTAAGTTGGTGATGTTCTGTCTTTTTTATTATTAACTTATGATTAAATTATTATTATTCATAATTAGACCCGCCAATTATGTCAAAATCTCCTAAAACTTGTCCTATTCATTTGTGCTGGTTTATGCTGCTATAATTTTTTTTTGGGAGACATTACAATTTTTAAGTTATTTTAAAATACATATTCTAGACTACATATCATCTTCGACAGGGCTGTTGCTAATTGTTCCATCTCCATCGTTGGGGTCCCTGTGGTACTGTGGCGGCCGACTTGGGTGTGGTGGCCTGGTGTTGACCGCGCCGTGCTCCCCGGGGGTGGGGTCGTGGGGGCCCGGGTGCTGGTGGGGCGGGGGCGGTGGTGTCCCGTCTTTCTGCCCGGGTGGGGGGGTTGTCTCTCGCTGGCTTGGGGTCTGGCCGTCCACTGCTTCTCTCGTGCCCTGTCCTCTGCCGGGCGCGTCTGTCTGCGGCCTGCTGCTGGCTCTTCCAGGTGGCACGGTGGGCCGGGCTCTGTGGTTCCCGTCGCTGGCCGGCCTGGCTGTGTGGGGCCGGTGGTCCCTGGTTCCCCGGGCGCCACACCTGCTGTTTGGGTTGGGCTCTCTGGGCGGCTGGAGCCGTACTCTGGCTCCCATGCACACTGGGATTCATATATATTGTACATACAAACACACATATACTCACACACACACCGTTATTAATACATACAAACGTCCATACATAGGTACCTACGCTCCCACATACATACACGAATACAGTACATACCTACATATTCCAAGTTTGTCCATCTACATGCACATTCATGGTACAAACATACACATACTGTACATATACATTCACTGTACAAACATACATATACACATACTGTTCATATACAAGTACATATACATACATACACCCATTCACATAATCACGTTTCATCAAACATATATCAATGTTGTTGCCCTAGGGTAAACTGGGTAACACATGGCTTACTGACAAAGCTTAACCTATTGTTACTATAACAATCTACAATATTAATATAGGTTGCCTCTCTCTCTTCCCCTCCATCTTTCGGTATTCCTTTTTTTATTTTTTTATTTTTTTTATCTTTCTAGTTATCATTTTGTATATGTATTGTTGCATTTGATCAACTGTATTGTTGATAATAGAAGTAAACTATTGGTATTGTTCATAATCAATAGCGCTTTTTCTATTGGTATTTGTATTGCTCCAGTTTTAATGTAAAAATGCTCATTGTCATTTCTATAGTATTATTTATTTCACTAACTGTTTCTTTGCTATCACTTTTACGATCATATTTGTACATATCGTATGTGCTGGTGTTTTTCTATTGTTGTTGTTGTTTTTGTTGTTATTGTTGTGTTTGGTGTTGTTGTTTTTGTCTCTTTGTCTAATCCCCCTCTTATCCCCACAATTTCCCCCTCTGTCTTCCTTTTTTTCTCTTTCTATCCCCTCCTGCTCCGGCCCAGCTGCACCAAATGATAATATAAATACATTTAATAAAGTCAAACTCAAATAAGGCAACAAGAGAAGTATCCTACACTTCTCTTTTGTAAAGTAAATCTGAACAGCCGATATGGGCATCTACATCAACTATATGATTTGCCTGAGAAGCTGGACAGGACAAAAAAAAAAAAAGACTACAAATCATCATGACCCCCACCATGTCCAAATCATCATTTAATTGTTCCATTAGTTTGTGTTACATTTGTGCTGCTGTTATAGTTTTTAATTTATTAAATGTTTCAATATGCATAACCATTACTAAACGCAAGCCTTTAGCACAAGAGTGTCCATCTCATTTTAGCTCAGGGGCCGCATGGAAGAAAATCTATTCCCAAGCGGGCCAGACTGGTAAAATCATGGCATAATAATTCAAAAATAAAGACAACTTATAAATAGTTGTTTTTATGTTTTACTTCGGAAGAAAATATAACATGCACATTCTGAAAATGTACACGTTACAATTAACTCTCTTTTCCTGAGAAAAAATGGTGCAGTTTCAAAACACCATGAAAAACACAATGAACTTAGACTTTGTCTCAGTATATTTACAAAGCCATTCAACTTCAAGCATTTCCTGCTTAGCATTCTCATATCGGCAGTTCATTAAAGACATGCTGGGAAAAGTAACCAAGTGTTTCCTCAAACTGCCGAATTGGTGACATCCACAAATGCCACAACACATTCATGTTTCATCATTTAAATGTTACAATTTTAATATAATTAAAGCAATTGTCAAAATGACACCATAATAGTCAAATAAAATGTAACATAAATACAAACTTAACAGATGCGAACATGGTAAATTTACACATAAAGTAAAATAGAACAAACAACTAATATACAAACACATTTTTACAATGGAGTTCAGGGTGCACATTGTGCCACCAACAAATTGCACAGAATTCTAACTACTTCAAAGATGATGGTCATGTTGACTTAAGTCTTCGCATCTTGCCTTTTTGTTATTTTATCTGTTGAGTGGATAATTTAAAATAAAATAATGTATTGTGCATTGCTACAGCATTCATCTGCCTCCAGTCAAAACAGGAGCAGCCGATTGCTTGCACTGTGCTGATTGGAGTAGCGGCAGCCGATCCAGAGCGCACTTAGAGTCAGCTGATAAATCACCTATAAACAGTGTGATATGTGACAAGGGTTACACTTGAATTGTTATTGCGACATCCAGTGGACATATTTATAACAGCAGTTTCTTTAATTAAAAAATGTCTGCTCATTTTTAAATATTAAACTCATTTTGCGGGCCGGGATAAACCGTATGAGGCCTGTGGGCCGTACATTTGACACCCCGGCTCTAGCAGATCAGGCCTAAAGTGTACAAAGATCATGTATTTTACCTGCACTGAAATGAGAGACAATATACTCAAATCACATATTGACATTGGACAGCCAGCACTTGAAGAATGCCCACCTCCACCATGAAGGCCCAGTTTAACAATAATGGGTTAGTCAATAGTAATTTCTTCCCACTGGCCAAAAACGTTTGGTAATTGGATACTGCAAATATCCCATGGGAAAAAAAGTTAACTATATTTTACCCTTGATGAGCTTAGAAGCCTGGGGTCTGACGGCAATTATTTTTTTTGGGCATATTAATTTTTTTAACGTGGCCATTTAGATTAAGAAAAATGCAATGCCTAATGTGAACGCAATATTAACTGCATACAGACATGACGTCATGATGTCACACGCACTGCAGTGTTTACAGGGTAATCAAGGGTTTAACTCTCGTTGGTCTCAGTACTGATGCATTTGTGGCATTTTTTTGTGCAATCAATGTCAACATATTCTGAACCGAATTAGGAGTGGTGCAACTTTTACGTGAGTTCCTAAAACATATTATGTTTACCTGTTTTCTGTTGCATTGTGAACTATTTATTTTGCAACGGTCTATTTAAGCAAATAGTCTATCGCCAATTGCCTATCGCTTTTTGATGATGTTCTGGTCGGATATATGCGGAACAAACATTCACATTGAGGATAAATTGCGTATAAACATACTTGCCAACCTTGAGACCTCCGATTTCGGGAGGTGGGGGGCGTGGGGCGGAAGCGTGGTTTGGGGGTGTGGTTGGGGCGGGGGGCGTGGTTAAGAGGAGAGTATATTTACAGCCAATTTACCAACTCAAGTATTTCATATATATATATATATATATATATATGAAATACTTAACTTTCAGTGAATTCTAGCTATATATATTTATTTTATTATATATATGAATAAAATAAATAGTTGAATTTCAGACGGCGCCTATCAAATACACAGTAATAAAAACACAGTTGTTCTACTAACTGTACTGTGCTTGCTGGTTACAAAAAACAACAACAACAACACTTACCTTTCACTATTTGAGTAACGTCACTTCCGAGTTTCCAGAAGATGGCGCCAGTATGTGCTTTGCCCTGCCGTCTCTCGATGTCAGTTCTGTTCGTTTTTGTGTTGTTTGCGTCTATTTTTGTCTCTGTCAGCTCACTGCTTGTGTGTGACCGCCAAACACTGTTGGATCTTTGCCCCTTTCCCACTGATATGATCAACTTCGACGTTGGTTTTTCGACGTCAAAGGTCAGCTTTTTCACCTGGCCGTATTCGTGCCTTCCTTTCCCACCTCGTGGCTCCTCTACCCCGCCACCTGCGGGCTGTGGGTCAAGGCCCACCTGGATTAGCTGCGCCCTTGGACGTGCTGGCCCCCGCCAGGTTCGGTCTTGTGAACGCAAGATCTTTGACAAACAAAACATTTATCCTGAAGGATTTCTTCCCTTCCCGCGGACTTGACTTCCTCTGTGTGACGGAAACATGGCTGAGAGCCGGTGAGTCGGCCACTCTTAATGAACTTCTGCCTTCGAAGTGTTCCTACTCTAATTATCTGCGGTACTCCAGTCGAAAAGGAGGAGGATTGGCAGTCGTTTTTAAAAATGACTTTAAATGCCGTCAAATCCACCTGCAATCCCCCCTTTCAAGCTTCGCACTGTGCATGTTTGAGCTGGAAGGGGCGTGGCCTCCAGCTCCAGCTGAATTTCGGGAGATTTTCGGGAGAAAAGTTCTTCCGGGAGGTTTTCGGGAGGGGCGCTGAATTTCCGGAGTCTCCCGGAAAATCCGGGAGGGTTGGCAAGTATGCGTATATATCCAATTTATTTGTACATGGGAAAGAGGCCTGAAACATTCTGAAGTGAAATGTTCACACTGACACAAAAAAAAATCATATCCATGTCGCAAATGGGCATACAGATCAGAATTCACCTGCAGTGGGAAAGAGGCCATAAGATGTACTTTATGTTTATTTGCATGGCTGTATTATCCTTTGTGGTATAGTATTACCTCAGCTTACCAGTATTTTGAGATATGAGCTGTCTTTCAGATTTTTGCTATGCTGTAAGTTGTGAGCATTATTTGAGTTAAAACCTCTGTTCGCCGATGTTGAAGTAGTGACGATCAACTCAATCCTGCCCTCCAACCGGCGAAACTGAGAAAGTTAGTGCAACTTAGTCAGAAAAACAAGCCATTAAAAACAGGCCCTACTGGTTTATCAACTGTAGGCATCAGCCCCAACGTAGCACTGTCAGTCCCCATCAAACAAAGTCGCAGCCAGCCCATACAGCCAATAATTTCCAAATAATTTCATTTATCCATGAAAATGTTGGGAAGCTGCCGGTGCCTGGTTTGACGTTTTTCAGTTTGTTTTGTCTAGTCCTGACTCTGCGAATTAGACAATGGAGCATTACCTCTGGTACATAAATATAGCTTGCTGTCAACTTTGAATTCTGGTCCGTCACTCAAAAATGTCCATGTGCAACAGAACCAATAATCGCAGTTCCTTTTGTTACATGAAAGAAAAGCAGCAAATGTCTGCTACCCTAAGTAAATGCTGAAAATATTATTACAATATTTCATAAAAGTACCATACTTGTTTGAAATACATGTTGTATAGTTTTTCAAACAAGGGACGGCAAGGCACCAATGGAATCAATTTCAATTTATCTTAATAGAGAATGTTTTCAGTTACCATTGATTTCCACAGGATTTGAAACGACAGCAGGATAGTATTGTCATGGTGGCGGACTCTTTCCGACTTTATTGAAGTCAATGTGTCTGTTTCCACCGCCTGCGGAACGGCACTGTCATTGCAGTGATGTTCCGCAACCCTGCGCTAAATAAATATATGCAGGGCGTCAATTTTTTCTGGTTGATTTTGGTTCAATGTAGCTAAATATTCTGGTAATGGACATGAAGTCACGCACAAACACAAAATACTTTATCCGGTTTGTTTCTATAATGAAATAGTCCATCCCCTAGGCGAAATGGATTTTATACTTTCAAACTTCCTAAAGGACGGGGACAGACATGAAGTCAACTCGTCAAAGGTTTTCAGACGTAAATTCACCCTGTTGACAATAATGGATGAGGATATGCTGATTCAGGATGTCCAAAATCCAATAAGCGTTTACAGCAAGGTTTGCACACCTTTTCCATGGCCAAATTCAAGCACTTTTTAAGGATTTTCAAGAACAATATTACGGTTTTTCCAGTACCATTTAAAAGGCGAAAACCAGTGTGAATCAATCCACAGCCTTATTTGAGGTCATCAAGTGCTGCCTGTAGAAAAAATGCGGAAAATCTGCTAAAACCTAAGCCTAACATTGAACCAGCAGTTATCATTAACTGAATGGGGCATAGAAAATTAAGCAGTGTTTATGTTCTATTCAATGTCATTGGTGTTTGCAAACATGTCTCCATTTGTGTTGTTTTTAAAATTTCTTGTTCTTTTTCTTACTTACAGCACTCAATTAAATCGAACAGCACGGATTGATTCACCCCAATTTGTGCTTGTAAACTGCATAATGTGATTTGAATACACTCACCATCAGAATGTCAACTTCCCTCATTTATTAACAAAACTGTTCCACATTAATATAAGCATAATAAATGAAAGGAAAATATTTTGTTTGTTTCACAACACCTCAGTCACCGTTCATTAAGCACATCTAGCCTTATAACTGTGGCTATGATAACAAATTAACAAAAAGACACAAGTTAACTTTTTTGTTTTCACTGAAGTAGCCAGACAAGTTATGTAGACAACAAAAATAATACAGCAATAAATGCATACAACCATGTTGTGTCAAAACCACAAAATCATTCATATTAACTCAGCTCTAAGTTGTAAAAAAGGTTACAAATTATACATTACATGACTTTCACAATACAAACAAGTCTAATAATGTCCATCCATCCATCCATTTTCTACCGCTTATTCCCTTTCGGGTCGCGGGGGGCGCTGGCGCCTATCTCAGCTACAATCGGGCGGAAGGCGGGGTACACCCTGGACAAGTCGCCACCTCATCGCAGGGCCAACACAGATAGACAGACAACATTCACACTCACATTCACACACTAGGGCCAATTTAGTGTTGCCAATCAACCTATCCCCAGGTGCATGTCTTTGGAGGTGGGAGGAAGCCGGAGTACCCGGAGGGAACCCACGTATTCGCGGGGAGAACATACAAACTCCACACAGAAAGATCCCGAGCCTGGATTTGAACCCAGGACTGCAGGACCTTCGTATTGTGAGGCAGACGCACTAACCCCTCTGCTACCGTGAAGCCCACTAATAATAATATAACCATTTAAATTCAATTAACAGAAATGACAAAATGTAACTTGTTTGCTTTAACTGAGGTTGTCAGTGCATGGATTTGGGGGTTTGTTTTTCCGGAAGGCAATGGAGAGTTGGCGCAGGCAAGACGTGAATGTAAGTACACATATTTTAATAACACTAACAGGAAGCAAACAAACGGCGCGCACAATGGCGGAGAACAAACTTCACTAATGAAAACAAAAGACTAGCACAAAGGCAGAACTATGAACAAAAAACAAGACATTACAGTAATTGTGGCATTAATAAACAAAACTTACGTGGCAAGACAAGAAGCAAAAACTATGGATCGGCATGAGTGACAGAGGTAGCATGGCATGAAGTGAGTAGAGATAAAGTCGCCAGGCTGACTCCCTGGCAACTTTTGGTTTAAATAATAGACATGATTAGAGAAAACAGGTGTGTGAGTGCAAAACAAGAGACAGGTGCGTGACAGGTGAAAACTAATTGGTAGTCATGGAAACAAAACAAACAGCACATGGCCAAACAAAAACATGATCAACAGACATGACAGAGGTAGTGAGACAAGTTAAGTAGACAACCAAAATAATGGAGCAAAAAATACATTGAACCATGTTGGATTTCCTTTTTGCATAATTTGCAGCAGGCTACACGGGGCGGTATAGCTCGGTTGGTTGAGCGGCCGTGCCAGCAACTTGAGGGTTGCAGGTTCGATTCCCGCTTCTGCCATCCTAGTCACTGCCGTTGTGTCCTTGGGGAAGACACTTTACCCACCTGCTCCCAGTGGCACCCACACTGGTTTAAATATAAAAATTAGATATTGGGTTTCACTATGTAAAGCGGTTTGAGTCACTTTGAGAAAAGCGCTATATAAATATAATTCACTTCACGCGTGGATTTGGTCCACGTTTTATCCAAAGTTTGTATTTGTCATTTTCCATCCAATGTTCATCAAAACGACAACCTCTCGGCATGATGGACCGATGCTCCACTGTTCTCTTGGGGGCGACACAGAGCCGTATGACAACAACCTAATGGAAGGGCTGGTGCAAAGCCAACAGATCAAGCGTGTCCCTTTCATTTTTAAAGGAAGTTGTTTCATCTTTTTCCATTTTATAATTAGCCTACTGAGTAAGACTGCAAAGAAATATGATGAACATTTCCAAGCATTTACAAGCGCTTCACCCAAAATTTAAGCATTTTTCAAACCATTAAAACACAAAATTAAAATCCAAGAAATTTCAAGGTTTTTAAGCACCCGTACAAACCCTGATACAGGCATATAGCGGGCAGCTATATGGAGGCCTGTGTCAAATACCAGCAGATATGAAGTTAACTGTCGATTGGTTTCCAGGTGTGTGTGTGTGATAATGTTATCATTGTGTTGTAGCTTGCAATAAAAAAATATAAAGCTGTCTTCTACAAAGCAAAACTGTGGTCTTTTCCATGAGCCAAGTCAAGTCAATGCTGTCTCAGACATGCCCGCCTATGGGTATTGACGGACGGCAAAGTTCGAGACACTCCACGGTATTTACTTTATTACGTGATTATGCACAAATTTGCGAGATGTCGTAAAAGTCAGCGCTATTTCACTGCACGCCGGAGCCGCAACAGAAAGAAGGCTATGTTTAGCTGGCGTTCCACATCTTGTAGACATCAGGGGTAACAAGCTCAGTACAGTGGAACCAGTTGAGCTCATAAGTTGAGGTACTACTGCATATTCTTCTAAAACCCAGTGTCCAATGCAGTGGACACTTGTGTTTTGCTTTACAAGCCTTTTTTTTTCTGACAAAAAACTCTGTCCACTGCAGAGGACGATCATTCTCAGGCGAGTATGATGTACATTTTTATTTATATTTGTAATTACATTTTGTTACATTTTCTGTCCATATAATTAAGATTCATTTTGAAACGTTTTTTTTTGTGACTCTCACATAAATAGACATCGTTGACTGTAATAGACAGGCTTCAAACTTGTTTATGATCAATTCTGAGATGGCGGTACTTTAAATATGAAGATGCCAGGGAATAGCTGAAGGTGTCAGGGGAGTTCTGCTTGTGAGTGCGGTCAAGGGCAAGCTGTCGCCAGAGCAACCACGTGCACACATACACACACGCACACACACAAACACACACACACACACACACACACACACACACACACACACACACACACACTCTCTCTCTTGTATTTGTTACCTTCTTGAGAGCTCCAAAAATGCCTACCTCTTTACGACCACCCTTTTGTAGATATAAAAAGATTTTTATTTACAATATTAATAATATATACATACATACTATGCAAATATAAAAAAGATAAGCTGCTAGTTATTTTTGATGTCGATTTTTTGGTTTGTCATTGGATTTTAATCGTCATTATTTACTTCAAGTTATTACAGTATGTCACTCTTTATATATATTTATTTTATTTTTTGTATCAATTTTGGCCAAAGTGGGCGCATTTCAATTTCTTACACACACTTGTTATTTCATATGTTGGCCAGAGGGGAGCACTTAAAATTTTTACACACACTTGTCATTATCATAGGTTGACCAGAGGGGAAGCACTTTAAAAACCGACACACAGTCGCTTGGGACCACCCTCATTTTGATGGATTTCACCACCAGGGATGCAAATGAGATCTCTATTTTTGTTTATTAGTAATGTGCTTAAGGCCGATGACAAATGAGTCATGGACCACAGATGGCCCTTGTGCCGCACTTTGGGCAACCCAGCTGTAGAAGCTAATGGTTAATGGCCACTATAGTCTTATTACCGTAGTGTATTAGTTCATCCTATGGTTACATGTAGGAAGCGGGTTGTCTAATGTCAGCACCGGAAGTCGTAAAATCAGCTGTTCGCCTGGCGTGTTTTTTCGGGTATGAAGTCCTTCTTTAGCTTCCTTCTTGTTTTATCATATATTGCTGCCTTTGAACCTGTCAATGTTTACTTTTGTATGCACATTAAATAAACACAAAATATTGACTTTGGAGCAATGTTCACGGACTCTGTAGATGCAGTGGTTTTCCGTATTGAGACCAGGATTTCGGTCCTTATATGGAAGGCACTTTTCCTTGTTGATGTCTCAAGAAGGGTAGAAACACAAGAAGACACACACACACACACACACATACATAGATACACTCAAACACATACTGCTGTATATTGTGAATTTGATTCATTCTACCTTATAAACCTGGTATTAGCAAAATCCCATATTGCGTCAAATTATAAAAATACTACACTGAGATACTGTATATTTAAAGTGTATGCTTTAGCCACACATTTTACGAACCCATAACCACTGACTTTGAATTTGACCAAACAGTGTTGCAAATCTCCGACTTTTTTTTTTTTGATCAACTAAACTACACTAACAGTGTATTTGTATCCTACAATAGCACAGACAAATCCTGAATAAAACAGACTTAAACTCTCCAATCTGTGCACATATCTTATGTTCTCCAGGGGGGAACAGCCTGTCCTTAGCAAAGCAGACAAATGTTAATTCCCTCCAGTGAGCACAGGTCTGACCTCTAGACTTCTTGAGCAGAACACACAAACACACACATGCACACTTGCGCGTGCACACACACACACACACACACACACACACTGTCTTCTCAGAAGGTCACAGAGCAGATGACACCAGCCTGTTCCCTGTTTCACTTCGATTGGCCCATCTTTTCTCCTTCATTACCGCACACAGCTGTGAATAAGAGAGTTAGTGTGTGTGTGCGTGTGTGTGTGTGTGTGTGTACGTATGTCTGTTTACTCGCACTGTGAAATGGCTAAGTGCTGTTAGTGCAGTTTTTATCAGTGAGGCCACTGGTGAGACTCGAGGGAACAGACCAGTGCTATCTCTCGCGCTCTCTCTTGTTGTGCCTGCCCTGAAAATTGATATTGAACATGTAGGAGAAGGGGAGGAATCTCTCATGCTGGTAGCAATTAGCTAAAAAGGGATTTGCAACACTGTGATTAATCACATCAGAGATCGAAGTTACTTTCTCAGCTTGTTTCTTCCCTTTTTATTCACTTCTTGTTTACTCAAGTCTAGCCCATGCAGGAGACATGTTTTTTTTTTTAATTTTCTACACACATTTGTGTGCTTCTAATTATTTTATAGCTTTCTTTATTTGTACTGTGTAGTTGATATTAAAGCTGATGGCCTACACCTGTCCAGCAGCTAATCTCTTTACCATAAATTGATTGACGTGGACCCCGACTTAAACAAGTTAAAAAACATATTCGGGTGTTACCATTTAGTGGTCAATTGTACGGAATATGTACTGTACTGTCCAACCTATTAATAAAAGTTTCAATGAATCAATTTTCAAACATATTTACAAAGGACCTACTGACTGTCCCATCGCCTCGCTCTCAGGTATCTACCTGCTAAGCTAGTCCCGAGCCAAAGCAACTGCGCCCCGAAGGTGTCTGCTTTTTTATGTACACAGGAGGAGTAGACGGCACAGACAACAGGGGGGTAGTTTAAATCTTTCTCTCTCTCTCTCTCTCTCTCTCTCTCTCTCTCTATATATATATATATATATATATATATATATATATATATATATATATATATATATATATATATATATATATATATATATATATAAATAAATAAAAAATAATAATATTAATTAGCAGTGTTTGAACTAATCCAAATATGTGCGGTGTGTGACTATGTTTGGTGATTAGCTTTTGAGTGTTTCCGGTAGTGTTGAGCGAGAGGCGAAAGATCCAGGGCGAGAGAGAGAGGCGTCAGAGCCTGTGTCCATGCGAGGGGATCGAGATCCGGGAAGGCAGTCGAGATCCAGGGGGAGTCCAAGGAAGCGAGACACACTGCCTGAATCCAAGGCGATGGAAGAAAACAC
This sequence comes from Nerophis ophidion, assembly GCF_033978795.1. NCBI lineage: Eukaryota > Metazoa > Chordata > Actinopteri > Syngnathiformes > Syngnathidae > Nerophis > Nerophis ophidion. The sequence goes on along the minus strand of NC_084621.1, from coordinate 49,699,386 downwards.
AGGGGACAAATTTGCATGGTAGCGGTAGGACACTAAAGGCAAGAATGCACAAGGAGGTTCCTTAGTCGGCATACCGTACGGGAACAGATGATTACGTTCTGGCGCGGGATAACAGGTTGTGCAGGATTATGAAGGCAGGTCTGGTGATCAGTTTCAGGTGTGCTGATTACCGGTGATTAATTGCAGCTGTACATCGGCCCAGCCTCTGCCGAAGTGCCGCATGCAGGTGCGCTCTTGGAGGCTCAATCAGCAGAGCGCACGGATGAGTGCACGTTGGAATGCGCCCTGGCCCGGACATGCTTCCTCACACTGCTGCTACTCTTCCCCTATAGCGCCGAAGACAGCAAGAACGTAACTCGATGAAAGACACAACGTGAGTATGGCGCCCTGCTGTCCGTGCAACTCTCTCATGGAGAGGTTGTCTGTACTAGAAGATGTTTGCTAGCATTAGCTGTAGTGAGTTCATTAGCCCAGTTTATATTAGCCCTAAATAGCCTACAAGCCATGGTGAACTGGTTAAGACGCAGCATAGAGTTAGCCCTTTAGCTAGTCCAACATCCCAGTCTACCGGACACCACACCTTAGTCATAGGGGACTCCATCACCCGGAACATACAGTTTAGTAAACCAGCCATTATTAAGTGTATTCCTGGGGCCAGAGCACCCAACATTGAAGCTCGTCTCAGAGTGCTGACTCACAACAGCCTACTAAACATGTACAACAGGCTAATCAAACCACGAGCGACGCAAACATAGTTGTACACGCAGGCTCCAATGACACTAGGATGAGACAGCCAGAGATTACAAAGAGGAACATAGCTCGGACTTGTAATCTCACTTGAAAGATGTCTTGGCATCGAGGACTTGTCTCAGGCCCCCTGCCTGCGACATGAAATGAATGTATAACAGATTAGTCTCGCTTAACAAGTGGCTAGCTAGTTTTTGTAGAGAACAGGGACGTTTATTGATAATTGGCCCTCTTTCTGGGGCAAACCGGGTTTGTGAGGACGGACGGCCTTCACCCTAACCGGTAAGGCGGCATCACTCTTTCCAGAAATATAGATTAATATTTGAGTCACGCTTGATGAAGCTTGCGTACCACTACTGGCTGACTCATGTATAGAGCGTATGGAAAACTAAATGAAAGGCGCCATGTTTGCGTATGGGTTCTGACAAGAGTTTTTCCAAACTAATAAATCTAAATATAGTTTTAGATAGACTCCAGCTCATAAACTTACATTAAAACACACTTTTGTTTTGTTAAAGTAGTATACATAAAAATAGTTTTAGTTCAGATATGCAGCCTTTTTTGATACACTCTATGTTCATGAAATGTTTAGTGACCAGCGACTTTCTAACACACTTCCGCAGACAAAATGTTTGTCAGAAAATACACAGCGACCACAAATCAACCTATTACCCTCATTTTGCCAAAATCTTCATTAGGTTTGACAACAATTACAGCAAAATTAGGACTTTTGTATTAAGTATGTCAACTGCGGTGTTTGCCTCCGATATATTTTTTGTAATCATTGCACTTTATATGTCTGTGCTTTTACTTTTGCTGTTTTTAATATTTTGTTTGTAAATTTTGGTGTGGCAAGTCATGGCTTCCAGATTTCATTATTACCATATTACCTTGAATACTGAATAAATGCTGCTTTCTACTGCATTCTTTATTTATTTGGTTTGGACTGTTTGTGACAAATGCAGAAAATGTGCAATTTTGAAGAAAACATTTATCAGGCAAAGTGTATCAATTTAATGTTATTGAGGGTGTGATAAACCAGGTTTCCAATGTGTATATATGCTTGCTTACCTCACACAAGATACTGTTATTGGCTTTCCAGCCTTCCAAGTAAACCTTTACTTTCCAAGTAAACCTTTACTTTCCATATTATTCTCCTTTTTGGGTTATGGGAAACATATGCAATTGCTTCCCGCATTTTTTTCGAGTGGCATGTCCCCATGCAGGACAACAAGGTGTGTTTACACGACAAACACTCTTTAATTAAATGACATGTATTATGAGGAACTGCAGTGTCACTTAGCTGCAGTTTCAATCTGGTACGTAACATGGCGCCCTGTCGTCACGTGAGTGCTCTTTGACCAATCATTGAGGAGAACGCTTGAAACTGGGTTGTTCGGACTGTCTTTGTACAGGACTCTGACTGGTGATACAGTTACCACAGTTTGAGAATCACTGGTATATTAGCATCGAGCTAGCGCAATTAGTCCGGTAGGTCGTGAGTTCAAACCCCGGCCGAGTCATACCAAAGACTATAAAAAATTTGATCAATTGCCTTGGCACTCAGCATCAACAGTTGGAATTGGGGGTAAAATCACCCAAATGAATACCGAGTGCGGCCGCCACTGTTGCTCACTGCTCCCCTCACCTCCCAGGAGGTGGAACAAGGATATGGGTCAAATGCAGAGGGTAATGTCACTACACCTATCAGCTGTACTTTTACCTCTTTTTTTAATTTTTTTTATTTGAAACAGCGCACACCCCACTGTACTTTTGAGCTCCTGTTTTTTTTTGGCAAAGACAATTGAAACATTACCTTTGGTCGATACCTATAAAAGCACTGAATTTGGTACCCATTCCCATATTGCTGCACTGAAAGCTATGCAATGTGAAACTAATGCAAGGGCACTGTCATTTTACACAGTGTCACCAGCATAAGGGGAGCAACAAAGTTACCAATGGGAGAGAAAGTGCTCTAGGCTGAACAAACTTCCAACAGCAAACTTGAGGCGTCTTATTTATGGCAGTTTGTGCCGCGTCATGTACTGTGTGCTTCACAAATACCAACCTCACATAGACACTTCAAAGCATATATGTGGAAGCAGAGCACACTCCTACCAGCACCCTGGTGAAGTTCATGTTTTAGTGAGAAAGAAGACGCTTTTCACCTCGTTTTGTTATCCTAACTCAATATTTTGAGTGATGGAGAACGTCTATTTTGACTATTTAAACACCAGCCTAATGAAACTGGCACAACCTCAGCTGAGAGAATGGGTTTTAAGGGCAATAGCTCATTGGGCAGCAGGTACAGTACGTGGTGTTTCGACCGCAGGACAAATGCCTTTTTTCACGAGTCCACAAATACATGGTGTCATCTTTAACTGAAACAAATGTGATATTGGACGTACACTCTCTTGATTAGCAATGTAATCTTCATAGTAAATGAATGCAATATAATGCCAGCCTATGATAATTGATTCAAACATTAAGCCTACGATGTTTGGTTTTAGTTCTTTTTGACAAAGGTTTCGTCATGCTTAAGCAGTCTGGATTAAAGGTGAGGTTGCTGTTAGAAGTGTCCCGATCCGATATTGATATCGGTGTAACGGCTGGTTAGCATAGCGATGCCGGGTTCGTTTTTCCAGGGATGCGTCGGCAAGAACACAGCAAAGGTAAGAAATAAAGTTTTTATTTAACTAATAAAAGGAGCTAAGGAACACAAATACTGGTGCTAAGCAGGAAGGCAAATACATGGCGCTAGCGTGAAAGCTAGAAATACAAACAGAAAAACTCAACTTGGCCCGAAGGCACGAAAAGGGAAAACAAAACATTAGCATGAGAGCTAGAATAAAACAAAGGCGTAGCGTGTAAGCTAGCGATAATGTTCATACAGAGCAGTCGGCACTTGTTGCACAAAGGCAAATTAAGAACCCAGGATGAACAACGAAAAGGGGAGACCTTAAATAAGAGAGGTGATTACAACAAACATGTGCGTGGATGGCAAGGCACAGGTGAACTAATGAGCTACCAGGGTGACCGACTAAACAGGAAATAAGGACGTCAAGCAACAGTGTGATACTAAAAAGGAACAATAAACAAGAATATGTAAAGATCCGAACAGCGGATCGCAACATTCGGTGCGCTATTAACACAGGTCCATTGAAATTTTTCGTCTTGAATCAAAAGTGTTTGATACAAGCAAGTCTGAATGCGGCACTTCCTGTAATAATGAATTTAACGGGACAAGTGGTAGAAAAATGGATGGATGGATAAAACAATCATTCATACTTTTGCAATTCTTCCTGTTGCACTTTCACTTTCCTTAAAAGAAAGATCACTAAGGGTGTCCAATGTATGGCCCACATCTTGTTTTTTTATTGACCTGTGGCTTATTGTAAAAATAAAATCGGTGTAAGATAAAATACCACTGATAGTCACACAAACACACACTAGGTGTGGTGAAATTACTCTGTGCATTGGACCCATCCCCATGTTCACCCCCTGGGAGGTGAGGGGAGCAGTGAGAAGCACTGGTCGCCGCGCTCGAGAATCGTTTTGGTGATTTGAACCCCAATTCCAACCCTTGATGCTGAGTGAGGCATGGAGGCAATGGGTCCCATTTTCATAGTCTTTGATATGACTTGGCCGGAGTTTGAACTCACGACCTTCCCATCTCAGGGTGGACATTCTATCCACAAGGCCACTGAGCAGGTAATATTAGGTATTATAGTAACTTTTGTTAACTATTTTAAAAATAGCTTATCAGTATATTAGCATACACTGGATTGGTTCTAGCTTTAATGAAACAAATTGGTCCCTGATTATGTATCGGAAATAAATGCAAACAATTTTCCTTAATTTTTTTTGTAGTTTTTATTTTGTTGTTGTTGTATGGTGGTAAAGAGTCTCAAAATGTCAGATTTCTGACTTTTTGAAACCTGCAGACTGTAATGAGGTGGCGACTTGTCCAGGGTGTAACCCGCTTTCCGCCCGATTGTAGCCAAGATAGGCACCAGTGGCCCCCGCGACCCCAAAGGGAATAAGCGGTAGAAAATGGATGGATGGATGAAACCTGCAGACTGCAATGAGGTGGCGACTTGTCCAGGGTGTACCTAGCCTACTGCCCGAATGCAGCTGAGCTACAGTAGGCTCCAGTGACCCCCCCGCAACCCCAAAAGGGACGAGCGGTAGAAAATGGTTGGATGGATGGATGAAACCTGCAGAGACCATGACTATCAGATTGATTTCAGTATCACCCAATATTAAGTATCAAATTGGAAGTGAAAAAGCTGTATCCGGACATCCCTGGTTGTTGTGCAACTTTTTATTACAATTCTTTGTTTTCATAAGGTGTATTGAAACAATATAAACATAAAGGGATAAGCGGTAGAAAATGGATGGATGGATGGATGGATAAATAATTAATACAATATACAGTAATACGATATGATTTGTTATAATGAACAATAAATAATTCATACATGTATTTATATTACACGTTAAGTTAGACCACGGTCATACAGGAAATACATTTATCAATATTTGTGAACACTATTTATAGAAGGAATTTCATCACAAAGAGCTGTCGACAATAAAAGCTGGGTCAACAGGCACAGGACAAATACAGACATGCACACACAATAACATGATGACAAAGACTCTCAGGAAATGCTCTTGATGAGGAAACACTTGTGAGGGTGCAAGCAGACACAGTTATTGTAATAAGAGATAAAAATAGATTTTTTTTGTAGCTAAAATAAATAACGAACAGCGTAATTTTAAATCTGATGCATGAAAAAAGACGGAAATGTTGCAGTATAAATATTTTCACAAAATATATAAAAAAACACAAAACAAAGAAGAAGATCCTTTAAGTCAGGGGTAGGGAACCTATGGCTCGTGAGCCAGATGTGGCTCTTTTGATGACAGCATCTGGCTCTCGAATAAATCTGAGCTGACACTGCTTAACACAATAAGTAATGAATAATTCCACTTGTAATCAAAGTGTTAAAAATAACGTGCAAAAAAAAAACATGCTCATGCATTTGAATCCATTCATCCTCTTTCTACCACAGTTGCATTAAGGGTAAGAAGTGACTTATTTATTATTGATTGGTTTAGGGTTTAGGGTTTTCCCTCCCGGGTGTTCTTCAGACCACCAAGCACCGACATGAGAGCCTGTTTCAGGGTTGCAATATTTTTTATTTTTCAATAAGTCTCTCCGTTGCTTTCCAGCAATTGTCTTTTTCTCTTTTGTTCTGCTTCGCAGTCTGGCTCCAGCCCCAACCCCAGTCTCTTCTCCTGGCTGCTGCTTATAACAGAGCGACAGGTGATTAGATAACAAAGCCTGGGTGGGCCGTTTACGGACCTGTTGCTGATTTCGAGGACAGTACTGGCACACACTGCTTCGCTGCAGGCCCGCAGGCCACGTCCCATCCACAGTTAGCTTCAGAATAACAATGTTATTACAAATAATAAGAGAGATATTATACTCTAGAAATGTTGGTCTTACTTAAAAATGCACACATTTAGTTGTTTTCAGTGTTAAAAAAAATATGATATTGCTCTTACGGAAATACATTTTAAAATATTTGGATTCTTGGCTCTCTCAGCCAAAAAGGTTCCCGACCCCTGCTTTAAGTTATTTGCAACACAGACAAACAAAGCTGCATTTCATTGTTAGACCTGTAAAACTTGAAATCCATCCGCAAGTTTTGCAGCATTTAGTCTCCAACAGGAAACTATAATTTTCTTGATAATAGCGTGACAAAAGTTTATTACAATGTTTTGTGGTGTGTCCACTTGTTAATTCCTCCAGACTGTAGAACAGATGTAGCAGAGGGGCCTCAGTGGACAATGGATGTGGTACAATTAATGTGATCTCCAGATGTGACTCCCGATGTCCAACTGCAACAGAAAATAACCTTGAAATGTTTGGAAAATTTTATTTTTTTACTCTACTGTACTCACTGCAAGTTTTGTGAGGGCACAATTTTAGAGTATATATATATATATATATATATATATATATATATATATATATATATATATATATATACTCACACACACATATATATATTTATATATATAGTATATATATATAGTATATATATATATATATATATATATATATATATATATATATATATATATATATATATATATATATACTCCCACACACACACATATATATATATATATATAGTATATATATATATATATATATATATATATATATATATATATATATATATATATATATATATATATATATATATATATATATATATATATATATATATACTCACACACACATATATATATATATATACTCACACACACACATATATTTATATATATAGTATATATATATATATACTCACACACACACATATATATATATATATATATATATATATATATATATATATATATATATATATATATATATATATATATATATATATATATATATACATATATATATATATATACAAACTCCTTTTCCGTATGAGTTGGGAAATTGTGTCAGATGTAAATATAAACGGAATACAATAATTTGCATATGCAGTTGAATATACTACAAAGACAAAATATTTGATGTTCAAAGTGATAAACCCTTTTTTTTTTTTTTTTTTGCAAATAATCATTAACTTTAGAATTTGATGCCAGCAACACGTGACAAAGAATTTGGGAAAGGTGGCAATAAATACTTATAATGTTAAGGAATTTTTATCAAACACTAATTTGGAACATCCCACTGGTGTGCAGGCTAATTGGGAACAGGTGGGTGCCATGATTGGGTATAAAAGCAGCTTCCGTGAAATGCTCAGTTATTCACAAAAGAGGATTGGGAAACGGTCACTACTTTGTGAACAAATGCGTGAGCAAATGGTCAAACAGTTTAAGACCAACATTTCTCAACGGGCTATTGCAAGAAATTTAGGAATTTCACCATCTACGGTCCGTAATACCAACAAAGGTTTCAGAGAATCTGGAGAAATCACTGCACGTATGCGATGATATAACGGACCTTCGTTCCCTCACGCGGTACTGCATCAAAAAGCGACATCAGTGTGTAAAAGATATCACCACATGGGCTCAGGAACAATTCAGAAAACCACTGTCAGTAACTACTGTTTGTCGCTACATCTGTAAGTGCTAGTTAAAAGTACTACGCAAAACCAAAGCCATTTATCAACGACACCCAGGAACACCGCCGGCTTCTCTGGACCCGAGCTCAGCTAAGATGGACTGATGCAAAGTGGAAAAGTGTTCTGTGGTCTGACGGGTCCACATTTCAAATTGTTTTTTGGAAACGGTGAACGTCGTGTACTCTGGACTAAAGAGGAAAATAACCATCAGGACTGTTCTAGGTACATAGTTGAAAAGCCAGCATCTATGATGGTATGGGGGTGTATTAGTGCCCAAGGCATGAGTAACTTACACATCTGTGAAGGCACCATTAATCCTGAAAGGTACATACAGGTTTTTGTGCTACATATGTTGCCGGTACATACAGGTTTTAGTGCTACATATTTTGCCATCCAAGCAACATTATCATGGACTTTCTTGCTTATTATAGCAAAATAATGCCAACTCACTTGTTACAACAGTGTGGCTTCATAGTAAAAGAGTTCGGGTACAAGACTGGCCTGCCTGTAGTCCAGACCTGTTTCCCATTGAAAATGTGTAGCACATTTTGAAGCCTAAAATACCACAACGGAGACCCCGGACTGTTGAACAACTTAAATTGTACGTACAACAAGAATGAGAAAGAATTCCACCTGAAAAGCTTCAAAAATATGTCTCCTTAGTTCCCATAGGTTTATTGAGTGTTGTTAAAATAAAAAGGTGATGAAACACAGTGGTGGACATGCCCTTTCCCAACTACTTGGGCACATGTTGTAGCCATGAAATTCTAAGTTAATTATTATTTGCAAAAAAAAAAAAAAAAAATTTGAGTTCGAACATCAAATATGTTGTCTTTGTAGTTTATTCAACTGAATATGGGTTGAAAAGGATTTGCAAATCATTGTATTCCGTTTATATTTACATCTAACACAGTTTCCTAACTCATATGGAAACGGGGTTTGTATGTATATATATATATATATATATATATATATACATATATATATATATATATATATATATATATATATATATATATATATATATATATATATATATATATATATATATATGTGTGTGTGTGATGTTTGAAGTACTTCTCTGCAAGAAGTGCTTCAAGCATGGCAAGCTAGCTAGCGGCTAAAGTCCATCCGCCGATGGCAGTGTTTTAGTTACTTCTAAATCACTTATCTTCGCCTCCATGCCGACAGATAAAGTATGTTTCCTACAAGTATCATCTCTGCAGGATGAGGAATAGCTAAACATGCTTCACAACACCATAGGAGGATAAGATTGCTCACCGGCGCCACCGCTAACAAGCTGGTGCTTGACAATGTAAACAAATGCCATGGGTGGATCTACACCTGACATCTACTGTAATGATACAAAGTACAAGAGCGTAACTAGTCGACACAAATATGATTACATCGATATTCTTTAGCATTACAAAATCTTTTTTAGTTTTTTTTGTTTAAATTTATATTTTTTTTATAAATTCAGGAAATACATGACACTTGAGGACTTCAATTAGGACCAATGTTTGATCCTGTAGCTAGAATAAGTGTATATTACATTTTAACAGAAGTGTAGTTGGAACATGTTAAAAGAGAAAGTAAGCAGACGTTAACAGTAAATGAACAAGTAGTTTAATAATTAATTTTCTACTGCTTGTCCTTCATAATTCTGACCAAATAATAAAGTTAAAAATGACACAATATGTTACTCCATAGTCAGTAGTCAAATTAGGGGGGCTTTGTTTGCTTACTAACTAATAAATTAAAGTAGTCTAGTATGTTCACTATTTTATTTTATGGACGTTATTGTTCTTGGATTGCAATAAGAAACACATGTTTAGTGTACCGTTAGATTTTTTGTTAAATTTAATAATTAAATTTTTTGGGGTCCCCTTTAGTATCGAAAATTATCAAAATACTTTTGATACCGATATTGGTACCAAAATATTGGTATCGGGACAACCCTAATATATAAATTATATATATATATATATATATATATATATATATATATATATATATGTATGTATATATATATATATATATATATATATATATATATATATATATATATGTATATATATATGTATATATATATATATATATATATATATATATATATATATAAAATGAAACAGCAATACCACTGTTAGTAGTGGAAAATAATAGCAACTAAGTCACTCGTAGTTCCGTGTAAAATGTACAATGGATTTTAAAACCTATTACTGTAAATAGAATAACAGTTAATTATGGCAACATGACCTGCCAGTTTTTTTACCGTAAAACAAATGTGGTGATGTTTTTAATCGCTGTAATACACTGTAAGAACAACAACCACAGCTTTTAGGGCAAACAAATAGTAGCTTAGTCAACAGAATTGTACTGTAGTTTTTAAAATTTACAGTAATATACTGTAAATTTTTTACCATAAAATCTATTGTAATTTTTACCGTGTACAATTTGATGGCTGTATTGCTTTGAAATCATAAATTATTCAGATATTAAGGTATTTGTTTTGATTTTGACAAAACAACATGTTTGGATGACATAGTATGTGTTGCAATTTTGATTAATATCAAAGTTTATAATACATGCAATTTCATGCATTACATATATTTTTTTTCTGTCAAAATGGAAAGAATGAATACATTTAGTAGGAAAAGATAAGGTACAATATTAATATTTTTTTGGGCGTTCACAGGCCATATAAAGCAGGCCATTTGAAATGATCTGGCAGCCCAGATCCGGCCCCTGGGCTTTGTGTTTGACACCTGTGATATAAACCTTGTCATAAAACTCAGAAAACATAAACTTCACTCAGATCTACCTGTAACATATACAATACAAAAGCAGATAAACAAAAAACCTACTCGTCCAGCATAAGGCAGCATGGGATCTTTGCCCCAGTCACAGTACCTTGACAGTTTAAAACCTGAGCGGTGGCCATTAATAGACGAGGAGATGACGGATGAGTTCATATGCCATGCAAGCAGCCCTAGACAATGGCTCCAGCTTGATGACAGATTGCCGGACCATAACCCAGTTAATGTTAAACTCATTCTCACTGCTCGATTTCACCAGTGTAATTCTATTCAGCTGTGCTGCAGTGTCCTCGCCTGTGGGTGAGGTGTGCTCTGGAACTGCCGATCACATCCTCCGGTAATGATTCCCCTGCTCTGCTCTATTGTATTGTTTTCGGAATAATCAGGTTGGTAGTCAAGGCTTTGGGTGACACAGCCATCTGTCAAGTTCATTTGTTTTGCAAAATGCAAAGGAATAACAGACGACCCTATGGGAGTCTATCTGTTATCGAATAGGTGAGAATTGTTTACGGACACTAGGGATGGAATGAGCTTGTCTTAGTGTGCCGCCATACAGAAATGCTAGCATACAGATGTATATGGACTTATGGTCATTTTTTTTGTGCAGTGTCCACATTACACTGATGTGTCTACTTTGCATGCATGGAACGTTCATCATGTAGCAGTGTATAGGTGTTATGAGATGTATAATTAACACCATGAGCTGTTGTCCATCTGGAGCATTGAGCCAGCTGTTTGTCGGCGATGACTTGTGCTCCGGACATGTAAAGTTGTTTGCATCTTGTTCTGCATGCTTGAAGTTGGAGAGTGGCATGTGTTTGTGTGTGTTCGGACTCATGTAATAATCATTGCCAGTCGTGTGTGTGTCTTATCTGCTTCAGTAGTCATTGCCACCACCACCACCTTAACCACCTTGATTATTGTGGAAACCACCTCTCTAATATTGCACTCTCAAGCCATACACATTGTTCTCTTAATCTAAAATAGATTATTTAAAACTTTAATGAGCACTGGGAAAACAATTAGCCAGGTTCATCATAAATACAGGAGACGATGAAAACAATAGCAATTGAGAACCACTGGAACAGGGAGAGTCAAAAAAAATACACAGGTCATGGATCATTACAACCACTGCCATACTTTCATGTACTGTAGTCCGAAGTCAGTACGGGACTTGCATTGACAGACATAAATAATTAGCCGTGGATACAAAAACCCGGTTACATGATTGCCCAGGTGCTGACATAAGTGGTAGGAACCAGATGAAAAAAAAAGTATATTTTGGTGCTAATCAAATGCAGATTCAACCACCTTGAATTGTTTGAAGGTGATGTTATTTAAGTAACATATTGTCCCGACAGAAGCACGCAGAACCTAATGTTTTTTTTAACATTATTGCCGACCCTAACCGACTTCCTCAGTTTCAAATCCGGGCACACATTTTATTATAGTTATGTAGCCCTATCCACAGCAGCAACAACACTACCTCGTTCAACAACAATCATGATCAAGGTGAGCGAGGTGTATTCACGAACCCCACAATTCTGATTACAATCCTAATAAATACCGTATTTTTCGGACTATAAGTGTCAGTTTTTTTCATAGTTTGGCTGGGGGTGTGACATATACTCTGGAGCGACTTATGTGTGAAATTATTAACACATGACCGTAAAATATCAAATAATATTATTTATCTCATTCGAGGAAGAGACGAAGAAAATGTCAGCAATCGTCACACACACGTCAGCAATCGTCACACACACGCCAACCAATAACAATTTGGCGGGGGAGAATCACGGCAGAAGTGCAATGTGGGTCACGAAATGCTAACTGCTATATGCTATATGCTACTGCCGTAGCTATTAAAATGGATCATTTCATTGTTGGCGGTAACTTATAAAAACTGAGAAGGGCTGAACAAAAATTGGACCGAAAAATAAATCATGTACTGCAGATTACAAGCTGGACGTAGTGAAATATGCAGCAGAAAACGACCAGAGGAAGCAGCGCATACCTTTGGAGTTGGCAGAGTTGTTTAGAAGCAACATCGAGAAAGAAGATTTCATCGGGTTTATCGATGAGGACTGACAGATTGTTTGGTAAACGTATAGCATGTTCTATATGTTATAGTTATTTGAATGACTCTTACCATAATATGTTACGTTAACATACCAGGGACCTTCTCCGTTGGTTATCTATGTGTCATATAATGTACACTTATTCAGCCTGTTGTTCACTATTCTTTATTTATTTTAAATTGCCTTTCAAATGTCTATTCTTGGTGCTGGATTTTATCAAATACATTTCCCCAAAAATGCGACTTATACTCCAGTGCGACATATATATGTTTTTTTCCTTCTTTATTATGAATTTTCGGCCGGTGCGACGTATACTCTGGAGCGATTTATAATCCGAAAAATATGGTACATGTTTTTATTCCGTGTGTTCTGTATTGCTGCGACAATTTATTGTGGATTTTATTACTTATTTTTCATTATCATCATCATCATCATTTCTTTTTATTCCTTTCATGAAAATGCATATTTACAAGCCACGTACAATTGACACTTTCATTGTTTTTTTTTGTTTTTTTGTTTCATATACATTTCCATGATCAGAAAGGAGCAGATGGAAGAATAATATTCTTATATTTATCTGCCCCTTTTTTTTAACACAAATTACAGTATTTTAGATTACTTTATAACTGTTCCCTCCACCAACACCCAAACTCCAACATATTTTTCCATTTTCCTTTAAGCATTTTCATAATGACACGTCCAATCCAAATCAAAACTCAGCTTGATATAATTCCAGTTTTCTCTTTTTAAAACTCTTTTTAAATACAAAGATAATCTTACAGTTTTTTAAGTCTTTGTTTAGAGAATTCTATGCTTTCACACCAACAACAGACAAGCACATTTGTTTCAAATTTGTTCGCGCTCTTGGATGTTTAAAGTCATACGGCCTTCTGTGGTTCTCATCTTCAGATGTGAACACAAATAACTTTTGTATGTCCTTCGGAAGAACTTTATTTCTCGCTTTGAACATCATTGATAGAGTATTCAATTCTACAATGTCTTTTAGTTTTAGTAATCCTGACCTAATGATTAGTGGATTTGTGTGGTCTCAATATCCTACTTTAAAAATGATTTAAATTGCTCTTTTCTGTGAAAGAAATACAGGCATTAAGTTACTATGATATGTATTTCCCCATATTTCTGCAAAATAATTGAAATAAGGTAGAATAATTGAGCAATATAACATTCTCATTGTGTTGTATGGGAAACCACATTTAACCTTGTTCAAAATAAATAAGCTTTTAGATACCTTATTTTTCACATGCATTATATAAACTTTCCATGTCAAATTTTCATCTAAGATGACCCCAAGAAATCTGATATCAGACACCTTCTCAATTTTCACATTGTTTATGGATAAACCTATTTTTAAAATGATCACTTACAATATTTGTATCATTTTAATTATTTCAATTGCTAATCTGTCTAATTTGCATGATTCAAAATTGTGTAAAAACTAAAAGACATTATTTTTACGTTTGCCTTTTTCTAAGTACCAGTGCATACATTTTTTAATCACTAGAACCGTTTCAAATGTACATATTTGGCACTGGTAAGATACTCTATAAATTTCCTTTAAATAGTCCTTTAAAATATCAAATCATAATAAACTGACTGTTGACCGTAAACTTCCACTGGAGTTTGTTTATTTATTTGGATCGCACTTACTATTATATCACCGGATCTGAAATAAAATACAGACATACCATTATACAGAACCATTAGCAAAACATTTACAATTTATTGTACAATAACTGACAACAGTTCACAATAAACCTCAGGCATACCAAAACAAAGTGAATATTAGGTCATCCTGAATATAACTACATTTAAAATGCAATAGTCACATTTATATTATCTGCAGTTTAGGAGTACTGCAGGGGATTTGCGGTTGCCATGACCACCTCAACTTTACACTAAAGTTCATTATCAAAGCGATTCCAAGTCATTGTACGATGAAGGTACCACATTGTGTTGCTTTGGCCCAGTATCAGTGTTTTAAATTGTAAGACAAGCTAAGAGATTAAAGGGGAGTCTGTAGGTTTCAGATCACATGACTAATGTTCACTTCAAATGGACAAGCAACCTCAGAGGAACAAAATCTCCAAGAAGCACAAAAACTGCACAGTGTGAACTCTGATCGGAGGGCAGGCCCTCGTCAGCACCTCTGGGCTGTTTGCTTTCTTTGGCCAAGTATTGATTTAACTCGGCTCTCTGGTGTTTTACCGGTCATCAGCCACAAGCACCTTCAGTGTAATAAAATAACTTGCTCTTTGTGTGTGCGTGTGTGATGGATTTTACAGCCAATGTAAATGTTTCCTCTTCAGTGTGAAGTTGATTTATACAAAAGGAATTGTGATTGCAATAAAATTATATTAATGTACAAACTGAATAATACTTACAGCTGACTGAGTAAACAGAACACATGACATAATGCAATCCTTCAAAAGGAGAATGTACATTATAGGTCTTGCTTTTTCCTGTGTTTAGTGTTTCTTCCTGTGAAGCACTCTTATTTTTGTTCCACTTCTTGTTTTGGTTATTTCGTCACTATTGTTTTAGAACACTTTTCTCCACATCTGTCCTTAATAGGTAATCCGGTTACTCACCTGCCTCTCTATGGTTTATTTGTCAGTGTTGCTTTCCTTAAGACACTGATTTGCTGATTTAATGTCCGTGGCGTGCCTTTTGATGATTGTGCTGATTAAATATCCTTCACACCTGCATTGTGCTTCCTGTATCTGCATCGTGGGGTCACGCCAACTACCGCCATGCGATTTCCCGACATTAAGTTATATTTTAACACAGTTCAAACCATATTACATTCTATCTGGTTTTCAGTAACAGAATATGATAGAGTTGAATTGCCATTTGTACAGGTGCAGAGCAGTTGTGGTACATTGGATGTGGATCAAGCTTTTTGAAAAGAAAAACAGATCTAAAAAAAATCTGGGGGATTAAATGGAAACTTTAAAAGACAAATACTGGAGAACACAGTCAATGAAATATTCCAACCCCCCCAAAATATAGGATATATATAAAAAGATACAATATGTATGTAAAATATATCAAGAAAATATCATTTACGTTTACCTCAAAGAATATGTGTTTTATTGCATGTTGGTCGTGATTCCTCTCTTTCCTTCAAATCAGTGTAAAATGCAAAATTAAGTTTTCCTCTCTGTGACTTTTCTTAACCCCCTACCATCGCCTCACTATCTTTACTCTCTTAGGTGCACTCCCTTGGCTTGTGTGAAAAGGGGTGAGAGTTCCTATCATTCAGAGGCATCAATCTATTTAGGGCACTAGGGAGACATGGTAGAGCCATCATCACAAGCAGCCGCTAATAGTTCTCTCCGGATCCAGGAGAATTGCTGTGCAGCTCAACCCAGCGCAGCACAGTGCATCCGGGCCAAACGCTGTGGGCACTACAGTGCTGCAGCCGGGGCCAAATTTTACCCTAATGAATTTGGACCTTGCCAGGTTATTGAAAAAGGCACCGACGGCCATCCAATACCCTCCTAGATGATCTGAAGCGACTCCCGTGGCCACCCTTCATGCCAGGGAGCATGGTGCCATGTGGAAATGTTGGGGTGTACGTTATGGTTGGGGTGGTGGCGGTTTTTGATTTTGGCACACATTCTCTCAGTGTAGCTCTCACACGGACACACACACACAAGGAGCTACAGGAAAGCATATATCCCAACTTATTGACACATATATGCACCTGGATACATACAACCAGGATGGAATGCTCTTTTGCACACTCTGTCCATGTCTACATTAAGTCGTTTAACCCCTTAATGCAGGGGTGTCAAACTCAAATACAGAGTGGGCCAACATTTTAAACTGAACAACGCCGCGGGCCAAGGTTGAACAAATTAACCTTTTAAAAGGGACCCAAACAAGTTGTGCATTGAATATTGAACGGGCAAGGCTTGTATAACTTTATAGTGACATGCAAAATCGATTTTCAAATAATAATAATAATAATAATCCATCCATCCATTTTCTACCGCTTATTCCCTTTCGGGGTCGCGGGGGGCGCTGGCGCCTATCTCAGCTACAATCGGGCGGAAGGCAGGGTACACCCTGGACAAGTCGCCACCTCATCGCAGGGCCAACACGGATAGACAGACAACATTCACACTCACATTCACACACTAGGGCCAATTTAGTGTTGATTATATAATAATAATTTAAAAATATCAATGGTATATTAAATAAAATTTAAATTAAAAAAATTGAATGCCTCTTTCCTATTTGCAGCTTCCTGATGTAAATATCAACATTAACTTGGCGGGGTTTGTTGGTAGCGGGGGGTGTATATTGTAGAATTCCGGAAGAGTTAGTGCTGCAAGGGATTCTGGGTATTTGTTCTGTTGTGTTTATCAATCAATCAATGTTTATTTATACAGCCCTAAATCAAAAATGTCTCAAAGGACTGTACAAACCATTACAAACCATTACGACTACGACATCCTCGGAAGAACCCACAAAAGGGCAAGGAAAACTCACACCCAGTGGACAGGGAGAATTCACATCCAGTGGGACGCCAGTGACAATGCTGACTATGGGAAACCTTGGAGAGGACCTCAGAAGTGGGCAACCCCCCCCACCCCCCCTCTAGGGGACCGAAAGCAATGGATGTTGAGCGGGTCTAACATGATACTGTGAAAGTTCAATCCATAGTGGCTCCAACACAGCCGCGAGAGTTCAGTTCAAAGCGGATCCAAGACAGCAGCTAGAGTCCCGTCCACAGGAAACCATCTCAAGCGGAGGCGGATCAGCAGCGTAGAGATGTCCCCAACCGATACACAGGCGAGCGGTCCATCCTGGGTCCCGACGAGCGGTCCATCCTGGGTCTCGACTCTGGACAGCCAGTATTTCATCCATGGTCATCGGACCGGACCCCCTCCACAAGGGAGGGGGGGACATAGGAGAAAAAAGAAAAGAAGCGGCTGATCAACTGGTCTAAAAAGGAGGTCTATTTAAAGGCTAGAGTATACAGATGAGTTTTAAGGTGAGACTTAAATGCTTCTACTGAGGTAGCATCTCGAACTGTTAACGGGAGGGCATTCCAGAGTACTGGAGCCCGAACGGAAAACGCTCTATAGCCCGCAGACTTTTATTGGGCTTTAGGAATCACTAATAAGCCAGAGTCTTTTGAACGCAGATTTCTTGACGGGACATATGGTACAATACATTCGGCAAGATAGGATGGAGCTAGACCGTGTATTATTTTATACGTAAGTAGTAAAACCTTAAAGTCACATCTTAAGTGCACAGGAAGGCAGTGCAGGTGAGCCAGTACAGGCGTAATGTGATCAAACTTTCTTGTTCTTGTCAAAAGTCTAGCAGCCGCATTTTGTACCAACTGTAATCTTTTAATGCTAGACATGGGGAGACCCGAAAATAATACGTTACAGTAATCGAGACGAGACGTAACAAACGCATGGATAATGATCTCGGCGTCTTTAGTGGATAAAATGGAGCGAATTTTAGCGATATTACGGAGATGAAAGAAGGCCGTTTTAGTAATGCTTTTAATGTGTGACTCAAAGGAGACAGTTGGGTCGAAGATAATACCCAGATTTTTTACCGAGTCACCTTGTTTTATTATTTGGTTGTCAAATGTTAAAGTTGTATTATTAAATAGAGGTCGGTGTCTAGCAGGACCGATAATCAGCATTTCCGTTTGTTTGCCTTTAAGTTGCAAAAAATTAGCGGACATTCATTGTTTAATTTCATTAAGACACGCTTCCAACTGACTAGAGTCCGGCATTTTGGTCAGCTTTAGGGGCATGTAGAGTTGGGTGTCATCGGCATAACAGGTAAAGCTTATACCGTATTTGTGTATGACGTCACCCAGCGGCAGCATGTAGATGCTGAAGAGTGCAGGGCCAAGGACCGAACCCTGGGGAACTCCACACGTTACCTTAACAAAGTCCGAGGTCACATTGTTATGGGAGACGCACTGTACCCTGTCAGTAAGATAAGAGTTAAACCAAGACAGGGCTAAGTCTGACATATCAATTCGTGTTTTGATACGCTTTAATAAAATATTAAGATCGACGGTATCGAAAGCAGCGCTAAGATCGAGGCGCAGCAACATAGATGACGCATCAGAATCCATCGTTAGCAATAGATCATTATTCATTTTTGCAAGGGCTGTCTCAGTTGAGTGATTTGCCCTGAAACCGGATTGAAAGGTTTCACATGGATTGTTAAACGCTAAGTGTTCATGTAGCTGCTCTGCAACAATTTTTTCGAGGATTTTCGAAATAAAGGAAAGGTGAGACACCGGTCGGTAGTTTACCATGAGGTAAGGATCGAGGTTACGTCTTTTAAGGAGAGGATGAATAACCGCTTTTTTGAATGATGGGGGAACAGTGCCCGAGGAAAGTGATAAGTTTATAATATTTAGCACTGATGGACCTAATAATACAAAAAGCTCCTTGATAAGTTTCCCAGGAAGTGGATCAAGTAAACATGTTGTTTGTTTTATTCCATTTACACGTTGTATCAATTCTTCTAATGTTATTTCATCAAAATGAGAGAAACTATTTAGGATATTTGCAGTATCCGCCGTATATACAGTCGTATCTGTGTTAAAATAACCCAGTTGTAGCTGAGATGCATTGTTTTTAATCTCCTTTCTAATAAATTCAATGTTCTTATTAAAGAACTTCATAAAGTCATCTGCCGAATGGGTGGAGCTACTGGAAGGAGTCCCTTGTTGGGTTAGCGATGCTACTGTACTAAACAAAAATTTTGGATCGTTTTTATTAAGGCGGATGAGATTTGAGTAATAATTAGTTTTAGCTAAGTTAAGCATGCGTTTATAAGTTATTAAACTATCACTCCATGCTCGATGGTGCACCTCAAGTTTAGTCTAGCGCCATTTGCGTTCCAGCTTTCTATATAATAATTCCTGAGCTCTAGTTTCTTCAGTAAACCATGGGGTGCGCTTTTTTGGAGCCTTTTTTAACTTCAGCGGTGCTATACTATCAATGGTTTCGCGCAGGGCGTTGTTAAAGTTGTTAGTGAGGTTATCAATAGAGCCCACATACTTTGGGAATGGTGCCATTACCGAGGGCAGTAGGACAGCAAGAGTCGTCGTTGTGGCAGCATTAATGTTGCGGCTGCTATAGCAGTTATTATTATTATTAGCTTGCCGAACATGAGTCTGAACTTCGAATTTTATAAGGTAATGATCGGACATCACTTTAGTATACGGGAGTATCATAACTTTTGAAACGGTGATTCCTCTGACAAGCACTAGGTCTATCGTATTACCGCTGCGATGCGTCGGTTAATTTATTATTTGTGTAAGACCACAGCAATCAATTATAGTCTGGAGCGCCACGCACGGTGGGTCCAATGGGGTATTCATATGGATATTAAAGTCCCCCATTATAATTATATTATCGGCGTGCGTCCCTAGATCAGCAACAAACTCTGAGAATTCACTGATAAAGTCCGAATAGGGCCCTGGGGGGCGGTAGATAACAGCCAGGCACAGAGGCAGCAGTGTGACAGACTTCATAGAAAGCACCTCAAACGATTTATATTTATTATTTAAGTTAGGACTAAAGTTAAAGTTTTCGTTGTATATTAGTGCGACCCCCCCTCCCCTTTTAAGGGGACGGGCAATATGCGCATTCTTACAGTTAGGAGGAGATGCCTCATTTATCGCAAAAAAGTCGTCTGGTTTAAGCCAGGTTTCGCTAAGACCGATGACGTTAAGGTTGTTGTCTCTAATGACCTCATTAACTAATAACATTTTGGGAGACAAAGATCTAATGTTTAGAAAGCCCATATTATAGGTAGTGGGCTGTTTTAAGGAGTTGTTGATAAAATTATCCGTAATAGCAATATTAATAATGTTGCGTTTATTATGCGCAGTGCACTTAAAATAATTACGACCATATCTAGGAATTGATATGACGGGAATTTTCAGATTGTTTACTTGGTGCTGCGATAAACTGAACGCATCATAATTTGCCACCTCAGTAGAACGCATGTCTAACTCTGACGTAGTCATAGACACAGTAGAAAAAACATTATGTGAGTTGTGTATTATTCTAAGAAAATTGCTATGTGTACAGGGATTATCCAGCCTGGCGCTGGCTAGTTCTAATTTAACTGACTCCATACCCAGGCTAGTAGGCTCTGTAATTGCCTGTGACCGGGCTTGCTCTAGTGCAGTTAGTCAAATGTGGCTCAATACAAAATCTATGTTCCGAGACAAGAGGATAGCGCCTTCCTGGTTAGGGTGAAGGCCGTCTCTCCTCAGCAAGCCAGGTTTGCCCCAGAAAGATGGCCAATTATCAATAAACGTAAATCCCTGTTGTCTACAGAAGCTATCCAGCCACTTGTTAAGAGAGTCTAATCTGCTATATCTCTCATCATTGCCTCTCCCAGGCAGGGGGCCAGAGACAATTACTCGATGCCTGGACATCTTTCTAGCGAGATTACAAGCCTTGGCTATGTTTCTCTTTGTAATCACTGATTGTCTCATCCTAACGTCATTGGAGCCAACGTGTATTACTATATTTGCATAACTAGTGGTGCGGTTAGCCTGCCGTACGTGTTTACTAGGCCTGTTGCGAGTTAGCTCCCTAAGATTAGCTTCAATGTCAGGTGCTCTGCCCCCGGGAATACACTTAATTGTGGCTGGTTTGTTAAGCTTTATGTTTCGGGTGATGGAGTCCCCTATGACTAAAGTGTGGTGCCCGGTAGACTGGGGTGTAGGACTAGCTAAAGGGCTAAATCTGTTATGCGTCTCAACCGGTACACCGTAGCTTGTAGGCCGCTTAGGGCTGCTACAAACTGGGCTAGTTAGCTCGCTACAGATAACGCTAGCAGATGTGTCCGCAACATCTAAAGTTACGAAATTACACTGCTCTAACTGGCGGACACGGCCCTCTAGCAGAGCCAACCCATCCATGAGTAAAGTGCACAAAGCGCAGGAAGTCATACTAACAGAAGCTTTCCGTCGCCGAGTGGAGTGCCAGCTGTCTTCGGGAAGTGGTGGTCACGGTGTTACGGTGCGGATGTTCTCCCTAAATGTGGTTGTCATTCTTGTTTGGTGTGGGTTCATAGTGTGGCGCATATTTGTAACAGTGTTAAAGTTGTTTATACGGCCACCCTCAGTGTGACCTGTATGGCGGATGACCAAGTATGCCTTGCATTCACTTGTTTGTTTGTAAAGTCCGCATATAGTATGCGACTGGGCCGGCACAATGTTTGTATGGAAAAAAGCGGAAGGGACGACTGGTTGTAGAGGACATTGAATGCAGTGCCTTTAAGGCACGTCCCCAATGATGTTGTTTGGGTGGAAATCGAGAGAAAATTTGGGAGAATGCTTGCCCCAGGGTATTTTCGGCAAGGGCAGTGAAATTCGGGAGTCTCCCGGGAAAATCGGGAGGGTTGGTAAGTATGAGTATTAGTGGTGAATGCGGTGCTATAATACCGGCGGGCCAGCTCTAATGTTAATTTGATATTGCCTCAAGGGCCAAATTAAATTACACGGTGGGCCAAATTTGGCCCGCGGGCCAGAGTTTGACACCAATGCCTTGAAGGAATAATTATTTAGCCTAAGCCCTGTTTCAGCCACAGTAAACCAACGTTTAAGGTTCCCCTCCTTGGTCAAATGTTTACATTTAGCTTTGTACGGACTCATTGATTGTTTACAAAGTGAGTTTGGCGAGTAACTGACGCCAGAAAGACCACGCCCACACAGGAAGTGACATCAGAAAGAACGCGACACAGCCGGCTTCATAATAAAGCGGTTTCGTAATTTGGAGTTAACAACTGGAAAATGTCATCCAGACCGCAGTGTTTCTCCTTCTTCTACATGTGCTGATGCTTGTGGAAATCAGACATGAATACCTCAAGAGAAAGCGATTGGAGCTATTTCGGATACAACACTTCTCAGGCGGCAAAAGAACTTTCCAATGTCCGGCCGGGTCAGCTGTGTTTTTACTTAGCGAAAAACTTTGTCCATTTGTCGAAGGAGGGACAACGAGAATGCAAGCTCCTGTGAATGTGATTAAAAAAAGTTAGCGTGTGCTTTGTATTACCTGGCCGTCGAGGAAAACGGCGAATGCATTTGGACTTGCAACGCAGACTATATCAGTTATTGCCCGCCATGTATGTCGTGGACTCGACATCTAGGTCCAGAGTATATAAAGTCACCAAAAACAAATGGACAATGAAGGTGAAGGTAAAAGAGTGAGGAATGTCCTGACCAGATATTTAGATCCCTAGTTTGATTGTTTTAAAATGTTCTCTATCACATTGTTTACGTGTCTCATAAAGATTTTTTATTTTATGATGTCTCAGGTGTAATTCACGACAATAGGGCCCCATAGCACACTGGATTCCAGTGCATTGAAATACCACAACACTGGCTATTGTTCAGATGGGTTAAGTTTAAGAACTTGCACTTAAAGCAACACTGGAGCTGACTATGAGGTATGCATTTTGCGTGCATGCGTACTAGGTTGCGTTGCACCGGTGGACGGAGGGCGAGCGGAGGTCTTAAAGGGGAACATTATCACCAGACCTATGTAAGCGTCAATATATACCTTGATGGTGCAGAAAAAAGACCATATATTTTTTTAACCGATTTTCTGTTTATCGCTCTGTAGGCGATGACGTCAGAATGTGACGTCGCCGAGGTAGTACAGCTGCTATTTTCATTTTCAACATATTGTAAACATTGGGTCTCAGCTCTGTTATTTTCCGTTTTTTCGACTATTTTTTGGAACCTTGGAGACATTATGCCTCGTCGATGTGTTGTCAGAGGGTGTAACAACACTAACAGGGAGGGATTCAAGTTGCACCACTGGCCCGAAGATGCGAAAGTGTCTCTACATTTTACCGGCGATGACGGACATAGCACAGAGATGTATGGATAACCTGCAGATGCATTTGCAGCAATAAAGTCAATGAAATCACAAAGGTGAGTTTTGTTGATGTTGACTTATGTGCTAATCAGACATATTTGGTCGTGGCGTGACTGCCGGCTAATCGATGCTAACATGCTACGCTAATCGACGCTAACATGCTATTTACCGGCGGTGCCAAAGCACACATGGCACAGAGATGTATGGATAATCTGCAGATGCATTTGCAACGATAAAGTCAACTAAATCACAAAGGTGAGTTTTGTTGATGTTGACTGACAGCTAATCGATGCTAACATGCTACGCTAATTGATGCTAGCATGCTATTTACCGGCGGTGCTAAAGCAGACATGGCACAGAGATGTATGGATAACCTGCAGATGCATTTGCAACTATATTACGTTTCCTTCCACCCACATTTAATGCGAAAAAAACACTTACCAATCGGCGGATTTAAGTTGCTCCAGTGTCACGAGATGCGAAAGTCCTGATCGTTTGGTCCACACATTTTACCGGCGATGCTAACGCAGCTATTCGACCATGGCGTCAAAAGCTATTCGCTCAATAGTTTCAGTTTTTTCTTCAATACTTTCATACTCCAACTATCTGTTTCAATACAAGCTTAATCTGTTGAATCGCTTAAGCCGCTGAAATCTGAGTCTGAATCCGAGCTAATGTCGCTATATCTTGCTGTGGTATTCGCAATTGTTTGTTTACATTGGCAGCACTGTATGACGTCACAGGGAAATGGATAGTCGCATCACAAATAGCGGAAATCAAGCACTTTAAAGCTTTTTTTAGGGATATTCAGAGACCGGTAAAATTAAAAAATTAAAAATAAAAAAATACAACAAGCCACTGGGAACTGATTTTTATTGTTTTTACCCTTTTGAAATTGTGATAATGTTCCCCTTTAAACATTGGCATTGTTGTAGTGCACAGACAAGTTTAGGTGGGATTTACCCTGGATAACCTGAGTGTGAACGGTGGGCCTCAGAGTTCCAACCACTAACTGTAGTGAAGCCTGAAGAAAATGGTATTGTTATGTTCTGTGTTCAGATTTGCGGAGACTGTTGCTTTGTTTACAAAAGTACAATTAGTATATTGATTCGCCCCCCCCATGCTCCTTTAAATTGCTGGAAATCGCTAACAAATTGTATATTGAGCTCTGTTCTCGTCGGATTGAAATGTGCTGGTATAGGGCTTTTGGGAGCAATTATAAACTGGAAATGAAATAGGCTGCAAAATCCCTTTGTTGAGTCTTAATTTTCTGGATGCTTGTTAAAACCGGCGTAAAGGCTATTGCATATTCAGTAGAAAGATTAGTTCAAGCACTGAAGTATCTGCAGGCCTTACATAAAAGAACGGTGTTGGTTATGCTTCATTAGTGGACATTACACAACAGCGTACAAATGTGTCTATTGGTATCTTTTTCTCAACACCTGCATTTTTCGTTTAAACACACCTTTATGACATCCTTTCATTTGAACTCACGCTGCTCTTTTCTTCCTGACTGTGTTCCTCGGTCCAATATGCTCAAGGCCCCCACAGCTGTGTTACAGGTAGCGAAAGTCTCCTTCAATTAGTCATAATCATCACTCATGGTCAATGATTGTGCTAAAGGGTAACTTCCAGTGTATGAGGGGGCCTTCGCATCTAATGCACTGATTCAGCTTGTCTTGGCCAACTTCTCTGTCTGCTGAAACCAAAGCAATTTATTCGTCGCCCAAGGCTCTTTTGGCATGAGCCAGTTGAGCGAGCTAACTGAGAGGCAAATAGAGAGATGAATGTGGACGGGGTAGAGAAAACGAGAGGAAGGAAGAGGGAGGGGGGCTGAATGGAGGACTCTTTCTCTCTCTCTCCCCAAGATTTAATCAGAGACATCTGTGCAAAGGCAGGCAGCTTTTCCTCGGAGGAGACTTAAGCGGCCTCTTAGTTAGAGGGTGCTGTGTTTGAAGTGAAAGGGAATTATCACTTTCTTCCAATAACAGTGCCAAGGATGGAGAAAAAGAATGAGCATAGAAAAACAGAAAATCTCGTTAATCTGTTTCATCCTGGTGTACCGGGGCGTGCTCCGGACACATGAGAACTCAAATCCAATCATCAGACAGGAAAGGTACACAGCTGACCAATCAAGTCACCGCCTGGCCAGCCAAACAGATGATGCCAGAGGAAATTAAAGGCTGTAGTCTTTAATTCAGAAGGGAGGGTGAATTAAATTATATTGTACACACTATACAAAAATATTGGGGCACTTGACCATTAGAAATAGAACAGCAAACATGGAAGAAAATACAAATTGGCGCTTCTATTTACAAACCCCGTTTCCATTTGAGTTGGGAAATTGTGTTAGATGTAAATATAAACGGAATACATCCATCCATCCATTTTCTACCGCTTATTCCCTTTTGGGGTCGCAGGGGGCGCTGGCGCCTATCTCAGCTACAATCGGGCGAAAGGCGGTGTATACCCTGGACAAGTGGCCACCTCATCGCAGGGCCAACACAATTAGACAGACAACATTCACACTCACATTCATACACTAGGGGCAATTTTAGTGTTGCCAATCAACCTATCCCCAGGTGCATGTCTTTGGAGGTGGGAGGAAGCCGTAGTACCCGGATACAATGATTTGCAAATCATTTTCAACCCATATTCAATTGAATGCAAAACAAAGACAATTTTTATTTATTTATTTTTTGCGAATAATCATTAACTTAGAATTTCATGGTTTCAACACGTGCCAAAGTAGTTGGGAAAGGACATGTTCACCACTGTGTTACATCACCTTTTCTTTTAACAACACTCAATAAACGTTTGGGAACTGAGGAAACTAATTGTTGAAGCTTTGAAAGTGGAATTCTTTCCCATTCTTGTTTTATGCAGAGCTTCAGTCGTTCAACAGTCCGGGGTCTCCGCTGTTGTATTTTGCGCTTCATAATGCGCCACACATTTTCGATGGGGGACAGGTCTGGACTGCAGGTAGGCCAAGAAAGTACCCGCACTCTTTTTTTACGAAGCCACGCTGCTGTAACACATGTCTTGCTGAAATAGGCAAGATAGTCCATGATAACGTTGCTTGGATGGCAGCAAATGTTGCTCCAAGATCTGTATGGACCGTTCATCATTAATGGTGCTTTCACAGATGTGTAAGTTACCCATGCCTTGGGCACTAATACACCCACATACCATCACAGATGCTGGCTTTTGAAATTTGCGCCTTTAACAATCCGAATGGTTGTTTTCCTCTTTGTTCTGGAGGACACCATGTCCTCTGTTTCCAAATATAATTTGAAATGTGGACTCGTCAGACCACAGAACACCTTTCCACTTTGCATCAGTCCATCTTAGGTTAGCTCGGGCCCAGCCAAGCCGGTGGCGTTTGAGGATATTGTTGATAAAAGGGTTTGGCTTTGCATAGTAGAGTTTTAACTTGCACTTACAGATGTAGTGACCAACTGTAGTTACTGACAGTGGTTTTCTGAAGTGTTCCTGAGCCCATGTAGTGATATCCTTTACACACTGATGTCGGTTTTTGATGCAGTACCGCCTGAAGGATCAAAAGTCCGTAATATCATGGCTTACATGCAGTGATTTCTCCATTGCAACACATGCCAATACGGCCTTTTTAGTTTACTAAATTGCAATTTTAAATTTCCCGGGAGTTTCGTCTTGAAAATGTCGTGTAATGATGTACGCAAGACGTCACAGGTTTTTAGGAAGTATGAGCGCTGCGCACACACACAGCTAAAAGCTGTCTGCTTTAACCGCATAATTACACAGTATTTAGGAGATCTGTGTCGCTGAATCTTTTGCAATTTGTTCAATTAATAATGGAGAAGTCAAAGTAGAAAGATGGAGTTGGGAAGCTTTAACCTTTAGCCACACAAACACACGGTGATTCCTTGTTTAAAATTCCGAGAGGGGAAACTTTACTATGGATCAGAGCGCGGTCAAGCGAACATGAATTACGACGAATGTCAACCAGCAGGTTTCGGTGAGAAAATTGTGGTTAAAAAGTCGCTTCTTACCGGGGATCAGCTGAGCTTGTGCCGTCCATAGCTGCCGTCGACTCCCCTGAGACATTGGCGTCAAGACACCCCTGGAGACACCCCTCCGACTATCAGGTACTATTAAACTCACTAAAACACTAGTAACACAATAGAAAGATAAGGGATTTCCCAGAATTATCCTAGTAACTGTGTCTAAAAACATCGGAATCCGTCCCAATGTAATCGCGTTTCTTTTTTTTCTTTATTTTTTCTTTTTTTTTTTTTCTAGTCCGTCGCTATCAATATCCTCAAACACAAATCTTTCATCCTCGCTCAAATTAATGGGGAAATTGTCGTTTTCTCTGTCCGAATAGCACTTTTTGTTGGAGGCTCCCATTAAAAACAATGTGAGGATGTGAGGAGCCATCAATATGTGACGTCATTGTCTGCGACTTCCGGTAGAGGCAGGGCTTTTCTCTTAGCACCGTAAGTTGCAAACTTTATTTTGGATGTTCTCTACTACATCCTTTCAGCAAAAATATGGCAATATCGTAAAATGATCAAGTATGACACATAGAATGGACCTGCTATCCCCGTTTAAATAAGAAAATCTAATTTCAGTAGGCCTATAAGTGATTAATCTATGTTTGGACATTATTAATACAATTAATTATGGTGATGAATTCCATGCTTTAACACAGGGATTCTCAAACTGTGGTGTGGGTACCACAAGTGGTATGTGGGCTTTATCTAGAGGTACGCCAAAGAATCACTCAGTTAAATATTGCAATGTAACCGTTTTACTTTCCTACATTCAAACACAGTATTACTGTTCAAACTGTGTGTAATGTTACAGTATGCCTGCAAAATAAAATCTCCGCCTTATTTTTTAATGACTACTTAGACCTACTACGATATCCATCCATCCACCAATCCATCCGTCTTCTTCCGCTTATCAGGGGTCGGGTCACGGGGGCAACAGCCTAAGCAGAGAAGCCCAGACTTCCCTCTCCCCAGCCACTTTATCCAGCTCCTCCCAGGGGATCCCGGAGCGTTCCCAGGCCAGCTGGGATACATAGTCTCCCCAATGTGTCCGAGAGCTTCCCCGTGGCCCCCTGCCAATCGTACGTGCCCTAAACACCTACCCACAATACTGTATTTTAATGTTGGTCAACAGGGTGGCAGTTGGTGAAAAAAGTTTGAAAACCACTGCTTTAAAGCACTACCTTTGACAGCCCTAATACAGAGTACAATTCTATGGTGTCACATTCAAGTGTACACAATCAACAAATATATTTAATTGCCATGACTACACCTTTTAAACACATTTGATTTCTGTCAGCATCTCTATCCCGTGCCTGCAATGTGAACTGCCATGAGTCACAACTCTGAAATAAAACATGACGTCCCCTGTTAGTCCGTTTAATGCTGACATCCTCTTCTGAGTGGCCAACCTGTGAGAAGACGTAATCTGGGTGAAGTCTGAGAGTGGAGCGATAGCCACATAAGAGCAGGGCAAGGGGGGTTAAAAGGAAAGAGATTTCTCCTCATCTTGCGCTTTGCTAAAGGGCAAGAGATTGTATGGAAGCTTTCGATGCGAAGGCAGGAAGTACAGCGACACTTGTACGCTTGTAATTGTTCCGTGTGTGGGTGTGTGTGTATGTGTGCGTGTGTGTGTCAGTGCTCACGTCCTCATCTCTACTTGGTATCTTAAAATAGTCAAGTGATGGAAGCTTTGCAGAGATAGAGTCCTTGAGCGGTTGGGAGTCACAGATCAACACGGTGAAGCGTTGCCAGACAGTGCCATCGTCACTGTCACATCAAAGTAAAGGACTTTTTTTTTTTTCTTTAGGTAGCTTGAGCTTTCTGTCCTCTCAAATCATAAATGCTAAA
This sequence comes from Nerophis ophidion, assembly GCF_033978795.1. Lineage (NCBI taxonomy): Eukaryota > Metazoa > Chordata > Actinopteri > Syngnathiformes > Syngnathidae > Nerophis > Nerophis ophidion. The sequence continues at coordinate 49,669,790 of NC_084621.1, read as the reverse complement.
CCTCATGATCACAAGTGCATATACTTGAACGTTTAACACATCACAAAACGCAGAAGCATTTTTGATCCAATGTGAAGGAGTGCATAGGTGAACATTGAATACATAATTGCTACCTTTAGGAACCACGCAAGTACATGACCTCATAATCAGAACGCTATAATTGAGGGGCTGCGGATTGAATTAATGTATTTGATTGAATTAATGTATTTATTTCTGGCAGACAGATATATGAAGCAACACTTCATCACTCTTTGTAATTTAACAGACATGCAACGGCACACACCGAAAAGGGATCCAGGAAAAAAGCAAGAATGCTTATCGATGTCCCGCCCCTAATTTATATTCAACTTAAATATTTTTTTCCCACTCCAGACTAGGCCCCCTTAAGAGCCCAGTTTAGATTGTATTTTTTCACTCATCTTCTTCCCCAGCGTTTTAACTTTTTCTCATCTTTTATTGGGCGCCAATCAGCTTTGCTGTTCTGTAACCCTGTACACTGTTTGTTTGTCTAATCTTGAACGGGTTTGTGCTGAAAACATGGTTTTGTTGTACTTGTGCAATGACAATAACGTCCTATTAATTGATTGATTGATTGAACTTTTATATGGATTGCACAGTACAGTACATATTCTGTACAATTGATCACTAAATGGTAACACCCCAATATGGTTTTAAACTTGTAAATCAATTCATGGTACAAATATCAAATATATACTATCAGTAGGGGTGTGGGAAAAAATTGATTCGAATAAGAATCAAATCGAATACGTTGTGCGAGTCAGAATCGATTCTCATTTTTGAAAAATCGTTTTAAAATGTTTTTATTTTTATTTTTTATTTTGTAATCAATCCAACAAAACAATACAGAGCAATACCATAACAAGGCAATCCAATTCCAAAACCAAACCTGACCCAGCAACACTCAGAACTGCAAAAAACAGAGCAATTAAGAAGACACAAACACGAGACAGAACAAACCAAAAGTAGTGAAACAAAAATTAATATTATCAACAACAGTATCAATATTAGTTATAATTTCAGCATAGCAGTGATTAAAAATCCCACATTGACATCATCAATAGACATTTATAATAATTAAAAAAAAGAACAATAGTCTCACAGTAGCTTACACTTGCATCACATCTCATAAGCTTGACAACACACTGTGTCCAATGTTTTCACAAAGATACAAGAAGTCATATTTTTGTTTCGTTTAATAGTTAAAACAAATTTACATTATTGCAATCAGTTGATAAAACATTGTCCTTTACAATTATAAAAGCTTTTTTTTAAAAAAAATCTACCACTCTGTTTGCATGTCAGCAGACTGGGGTAGATCCTATTGAAATCCTATGTATGGAATGAATACAGAATTGTTTTGAATCGGAAAAATATCGTTTTTGAATCGAGAATCGAATGGAATCGAAGAAATCGATATCTTATCAAATCGTGACCGCAAGAATCGATATTGAATCGAATCGTGGGACACCCAAAGATTCACAGCCCTAACTATCAGCATATTACAGTCATCACACAAGTTAATCATCAGAGTATATAGATTGAAATATTTACATTATTTACAATCTGGCGGGTTAGGTTTGGTTGAAATCAGTACTTCAATCATCAACAATTGCAATCATCAGAGAAATGGACATTGAAACAGTGTAGGTCTGACGTGGTAGGATATGTTCAGCGAGCAGAGAACATAGTGAGTTCAGATCGCAACAGAACAAGTATATACATTAGAAATACATTTGATTATTTACATTTGGTTATTTACAATCCGGGGAGATGGGATGTGGAGGGGCGAGGGTGTTAGTAAAGGGTTGCAGTTGCCTGGAGGTGTTGTTTTAGTGCGGTTTTGAAGGAGGATACAGATGCACTTACTTTTCCACCTGTTGGGAGTGCATTCCACATTGATGTGGCATAGAAAGAGAATGAGTTAAGACCTTTTTTAGATCGGAATCTGGGTTTAACGTGGTTTGTGGAGCTCCCCCTGGTGTTGTGGTTATGGCGGTCATTTACGTTCTGGAAGTAGTTTGACATGTATTTCAGTATCAGGGAGGTGTAGCGGATTTTATAGACTCTGCTCAGTGCAAGTTGTTTTATTCTGTCCTCCACCCTGAGCCAGCCCACTTTGGAGAAGTGGGTTGGAGTGAGGTGTGATCTGGGGTGGAGGTCTAGAAGTAACCTGACTAGCTTGTTCTGGGATGTTTGGAGTCTAGATTTGAGGGTTTTGGAGGTGCTGGGGTACCCTATCCTATCCATCCATCCATTTTCTACCGCTTATTCCCTTTTGGGGTCGCGGGGGGCGCTGGCGCCTATCTCAGCTACAATCGGGCGGAAGGCGGGGTACACCCTGGACAAGTCGCCACCTCATCGCAGGGCCAACACAGATAGACAGACAATATTCACACTCACATTCACACACTAGGGCCAATTTAGTGTTGCCAATCAACCTATCCCCAGGTGCATGTCTTTGGAGGTGGGAGAAAGCCGGAGTACCCGGAGGGAACCCACGCATTCACGGGGAGAACATGCAAACTCCACACAGAAAGATCCCGAGCCTGGATTTGAACCCAGGACTGCAGGAACTTCTTATAGTGAGGCAGACCCACTAACCCCTCTGCCACCGTGAAGACCCTATCCTATATGCTGGTTATTTATCTTGGTTGTATAGTCCAAGATTCAACAGCAGAATCGATGGATACATGACAATTTCAGAACAAGTATAACATATGATAATAGTTGATGATAATGACATTTTTTCTTTATTTGTATTTTATTTGTTGGCTTCTTAGTCCACATGATGTCCAATTCATGTTTCTTTTTGTATTAATTTGCGTGGATTCATGAACCAATTATTCCTATGTCGTCATTTATGTCCATGTAATGGCCCAGTTTAAGTCTGATTATAATCCATTTCCAGTTTTGAGGTCCGAGTGTCTAGATAAATTCCCATGAGATTAAGGGAATCTTCTGCAGAACAATAAGAAAAGACATTGGTAATTCCTCGTCTTCCTCTTCATCCTCCATAGCTTTTGCTCCGGCAGACTTTTTGAATTCCGCACGCAGTAAGGCCAAATCACAAGGTAAAATATTTTTTAAAAAAGTGGTCGGGGACAATCGAGACTGCATCTGAAATTCAAACAACTTGTTAACCAATGAAATGAAAAAAACAAAGTTTTGTAATTCAGTGAAATTGAAGGCAGAGCTGAGTTACAAAGTGTTAAATCAATCAGCGAGGTCGGTACATTTACTAGATTCATAACAGACACATGCCAGCCAATGATGAGGTTCTTTGTGTCTCTGTCACACACACCCACACATTCAGACACACACTCAAAGCCTGTTATTACAGCTTGGGAAAGTAGTAATTTAGTCCATGATTACAATCTATCAAGCAGCCCGGGGCCAGACTCTGAGAAGTGTCTGTCTAAATGACATTTTAATAAGACGCCGTCAAACACACACAAAAGGGTTGAGGCGGCACACATGCAGGCACATGCTCGTCGACCAGGTAGGCCAAGAAGCCGTGTTTTACACAAACAAACACAAATAGATTAATTCGGACATATGCACGCACCTTGTTTGCGAAAAAGTGTAGGTAAGCATGCAAACTTTATTTACTGAGCACACATGTCATGGAAGCACACACACACGCACGCACACACGCACACACGCACACACACACACACACACACACACACACTGAAGATGATATCAAGAGTGATTACTTTTATCTCTCACTGTGTGTCAGCCATGCATCATTTCAGATGAACGTCCCCCCCTCACTCTCTTTCTCTGCCTTACACTGGATAAATGCAAATGAGCCTCTGTGCAACAGACCTCTTGCAGAAAACGAGGGGAAAAAAATGTCTTTGCTTTTCTTTTTTTTTCCCCAGAGTTGCGACTGTGACATAGCAAAAGCATCCTAATTTCCTGGTAAGTACCCTGGTTTATAAAAAAAAAACACTTTAGCTACATCCTGATTCCAGCACGCAGTCCACAGGTGCTTCACAAAGTCTCCACCTTTTTTTCATGTATGGCGGGGAGAAATACCTCTCACTGTTGAAAATGTATAATCATGTGAAGATTGCATGCATAAATGATTGCCAACTACATCAAAAGCGTGATTAACATTTTTGTTTTTAAAAATCCCCTAAATAAGTTAACTGTTAAAGGGGAACATTATCACAATTTCAGAAGGGTTAAAACCAATAAAAATCAGTTCCCAGTGGCTTATTTTATTTTTTGAAATTTTTTTTCAAAATTTTACCCATCCCGGAATATCCCTAAAAAAAGCTTTAAAGTGCTTGATTTTCGCTATCTGTGAAGCTATCGTCCATTTTCCTGTGACGTCATCCAGTGATGCCAATACGGATAGCACAGCAAGATATTGCGACATTAGCTCGGATTCTGATTTCAACGGCTTATGCGATTCAACAGATTACGCATGATATTAATAATAATAACAATAATAACAATTTCCACCCGAATGCAACTGGGAAAGGCTCCAGCCACACACACGACCCCGACAGGGACAAGTGGTAGAAAATGGATGGAAAATAATTTTGATAATGATGATGATATTATTTATAATAATACTAATAATAATAATAAGAAGAAAAAGAAGCATGAGTGCAAAGATGGGCAAGCTTGTATTTTCAAGTGTGGGAAGAAACTACTTTCTTTTCTTACAGTTTTTTTTTAACATATACAAGTATTTACAAAAGAAAACAAGTTTGGTAATGACTGTGTGATTAATTTACTAGCATGATGACATTCTGTTTCTCTCACCTGAAACATAAAGGCTTTGTGAAGTTTACTGTGACAAGAAGGAATTCTAATCTTTCAAGGCATGTCTTCAACACATCTCCGTGACAGAAAAAAGTGGATTTAAAACCACACAACAGCATTCAGAATACCTGCAAGATCTACAGAAATACGACGCAATACGACACAACAGTCGTATTGCGTAGCGTTGATAAAGGTGTTAATCATTATCATATTAATTCATATGAAAACAATGTTGAAGGTAAATCAAGTACTGTGTTTTGCAGCGGTGTAACAATGCACTGGGGGAAAACAAATAAATATTTTAGTATTTTGCCATGTTTATACAATTAAATAAAGTCAACACGTTTTAGAAAAGTAATCATATATGATAATTGGTCAGTTATCATATCACAGAGATTGTGCCAAGTCACGCAATTTCTACTCTGTCTATAGCCCGCAACTTCCCCGTACATATTGGCCAATCAGCATCATTTTCGCAGTCAAATTAGTCTCTGAGAGGCGCTATAGTGCACACATCAGTTCTCCAATCAAAACGTATGTTTGTTTCTAGTGTAAATGAAGCAAGAATAACAACATGTAACAACATATCAACGGCACAATTGTCGTCCTCCTGCATAGCTTAGACCTACCTCTTGTTCGTCCATACTGCGTTAGGGCTTCTGGGTAATGTAGCACAGAAACATTTTGTAGTTTGCATGTATTTATCCTTTGTCTATCCTGGATAATTAAATTAAGAGCAGATTCCGATTAAGGAGGCAACATTGACATGACAGCTATATTGAAGTGTGATGCTAATCTCTCATCGTCTACAATTTACTAACCAAAATCACTGCTTACCAATTAAGAACAGGTAGCAGAGGCAAAGAAAACAAAAAATAAAAAATATACATTTTTGCCATATGATATGTTTTGTGTTTGGATCATTCCAAATGCACCATCACAATACCAGCGCCTCACAGAGTGTACCTTTGGCATGCTAAAAATTGTAAGGACGAGGACCGTGGAGCAGCTTACTGCGAGGCTCTCGCAGCTCGCTGCAATGAATGTTTTCCCGGGGTACAAATCGACTTGACTGGACAAGGCGTGAAGGTAAAGACATGATTTAATTACTCTCTCAAAAGAACAAACCAAAGGCATGCACCAGGCGGAGACACAAACTTAGCTAGGAACAAAAATGTAAACACATAGCCTGAACGGCGTGGCACAGTGGGAGAGTGGCCATGCGCAACCCGGAGGACCCTGGTTCAATCCCCACCTAGTACCAACCTCGTCATGTCCGTTGTGTCCTGAGCAAGACACTTCACCCTTGCTGCTGATGGGTGCTGGTTAGCGCCTTGCATGGCAGCTCCCTCCATCAGTGTGTGAATGTGTGTGTGAATGGGTAAATGTAGAAGTAGTGTCAAAGCGCTTTGAGTACCTTGAAGGTAGAAAAGCGCTATACAAGTACAACCCATTTAACTATGGACGTAGACAAAACACTTAGTGTGGCCTGAAAAAGTCAAAAACAACCGAGCAATGGGATACGCACTATGGCAGGGACCGCGTAATCATTCGAGTATCAGGAGTAATGTCGCCAGCCTGACTACCTGGCAAGTACAAGCTTAAATAGTTGTGTCATGATTGACAACAGTTGCGAGTGTCCAAACACCAGCAGCAGGGGAAAATCATGCCAAAATGGCAACAAAAACAAACAAGAGTGCATCAAAAAACAGGAACTAATAGAGTCCAAAAACCAACTGAACACAACCAAACCAAACATAACCACAGAACATGACAAGATGGGTTTTGTTGTTTGGATCGCACCTCTATATCGCCCAGAAAATGGTTCATATTATATATTTATGTGCTACATATTCAACAACATAACAAAACAGCAGAGGTTGGATCTTTGGAACATGTCATAAAATGTGAGTGTCTTCATGGACTCAGCCCATATAATACACACAATGTATTCATTCAACTCAATTGGGAGGTTTGCTTCATTTTTGCACTTGTTATCATTTCTACGCGCAGTAGAGCTTGATTTACTAAGATCCAAATGATAAGTGCTAAATATTGTGTGCAAACTTAAAGTTGTGTGAAGTATTAGTAGGTGTGTTGCAGGTGATTTACTAAGACTAAGGGCCTGATTTACTATGTTTGCGTGTACTGAAACATGTGCAAACCTGACAGCACATGCAAAGCTGATCTACTTAACGAGTGCAAAGTGGATTGTGTCTGTTAAGTGAGCAGAAAAAGGCGTGCAATCCCTTTTGCGGCTCTGTCTTCATTAATATGCAAAATATATGCTGATCATCAAAACACCCAGAATACTGCGAGATAAACATGCAAGTATTATTATTCAACACGAACAATGTGATTCATCACCACTCATCAGGTTTAAGTGAGCACTATTTTGCGTTTTATTTAGCACGTGTCAGAATCAAACTGACAGTTCCTCATTCGGCTGCAGGGCCATTGCTCGTGCTGCACAGACAGACAATAAACACACGAGAATCTTCTGTCCTACGTGTGTGTCAACATTTTCAACTGAGATAAATAAGTCATTTTAGACGTATTGTCAATTTTGCAACATCATTTTATAATTTCATAGTTGCCAGAGGGCCTATGGGGCTGATTAAAACACATGGTGTGCTTTAATATTTTTTTCTAGTGACGTCATTTTTTTTTCACAGCATTTCTTTTATGAAAACATTTGTTATATTTAAAAAATGTCTTTAAGTATACATTTTTTTGCGTCTTGAGCAGAGTAAGTGCCGCCTCAATGGCACCTGCAGGGTAGGTAGATCCCACGCCTACTGATAGTACACACTATTTCAGACATTCCACACGTTGTTTACCGTGTGGTATTTGGATCAGGCTCTACATGTCGCAGTGGATCACCCGCAACATGCTCACTAATAGTTCACCCAACTTATAGTTTGCACAGGTTATTTAGCACTTGTTATTTGGATCTCTGTTGACAAGGCCCTAAATCAGGGGTGTCAAACTCATTTTAGATCAGAGGTCACATGGAGAAAAATCTACTCCCAAGTGGGTCGGATAACTTAAAAATAAAGTAAAATTTAGATTGTTTTCTTTGTTTAAAAATAGAACAAGCACATTCCGAAAAAGTACAAAATCATAATTTTGTTGAAGTTTTTTTACACCTACATGTTGCGGTTAATCGTGTTCTATCTTCATTTATACTTTCTGAATAAATGATGTGGTAATGTTTATCAGTCAACTCATTGGTGTTCATTTTCAATCTATCAAGATGAAAAAATATCAAAATCCATGGATGGATGGATTGAAATTACAGGATGTCATTTATGTAGTTTTCTCATGTGATTTATTTATTTTTCACATATGTAGCATAATCTACAAAGATACCAATAATTGCTATTGCGACATCTATTGGACACATTTAGAACAGCAGTTTCTTTCATATAAAAAAATGTTGCAAATTTTTATACTTACCAAACTCTTCCCGCAGGCCGGGTAAAAACCTGTTCGCAGGCCTGATTCGGCCTGCCGGCCGTACTTTTGTCACACCTGCGCTCAATGTTCCGCAATGAAAAATCTGATTACAAATACATGTTCTGTCACTATATCCATCCATCCATCCATTTTCTACCGCTCATTCCCTTCGGAGTGGCGGGGGGCGCTGGAGCCTATCTCAGCTACAATCGGGCAGAAGGCGGAGTACACCCTGGACAAGTCGCCACCTCATCACAGGGCCAACATAGATAGACAGTCAACATTCACAATCACATTCACCCAATAGTAAACGGGTTATACTTGTGTAGCGCGTTTCTACCTTCAAGGTACTCAAAGCGCTTTTACATATTATTTCCACATTCACACACACATTCACACACTGATGGCGGGAGCTGCCATGCAAGGCCCTATAACCATGACCCATCAGGAGCAAGAGTGAAGTGTCTTGCTCAAAGACACAACAGACGTGACTAGGTTGGTAGAAGGTGGGGATTGAACCAGGAACCCTCAGGTTGCTGGCACGGCCACTCTCCCAACCGCACCACGCCACCCCCTATATTATATGTTTAGTTGTCCGCCCTATATCATCAAAATCATACAAAATAAAGATCTTGCTTTGGTTTCCTTATTCTTTGTTGTATTTGTAATAGTGGAAACAAAGTTTATGATATTTCAGCAAAACTATGGGGTTTTCCAAGGTGTCAGTTTTATCCATCCATGCATTTTCTACCGCTTATTCCCTTTTGGGGTCGCGGGGGGCACTGGCGCCTATCTCAGCTACAATCTGGCTGAAGGCGGGATACACCCTGGACAAGTCGCCACCTCATCGCAGGGCCAACACAGACAGACAGACAACATTCACACTCACATTCACACACTAGGGCCAATTTAGTGTTGCCAATCAACCTATCCCCAGGTGCATGTCTTTGGAAGTGGGAGGAAGCCGGAGTACCCGGAGGGAAACCACGCATTCATGGGGAGAACATGCAAACTCCACACAGAAAGATCCTGAGCCTGGATTTGAACCCAGGACTGCAGGACCTTCGTATTGTGAGGCAGACGCACTAACCCCTCTGCCACCGTGAAGCCCATCAGTTTTATCATTTATCTTATTTTGAAATAGCTACTACATACTTCTAAGCAAGAAATGCTTATTGATTAATGCATGCTATAAGTTGTGCAGCAAACAAAAATATAGAAAATACCTGTTTTTGTTCTATAGGCATTTGTACCCACTGTGTGAGGAGGCCTGTACTCTCTCTCTCTGGTCTCATGTCTCTCTACCACTCAGATATTCATGGCCACATCTGGGACAGTTAAATGAGTTAATGCCAGATAATTACTCAATGTGGTGTAGCTGACCAGCCAAACTCAAAGCGTCAGCTTGCCCTCTGTTTCTCTTTCGCTAATGCAATGTCTCTCTCGAACACACTCGTTCACAGCTGATTAATAGCGGAGAGAGAATGAGAGGAAGAGAAAGAGACATATTCAGCAGCTACTGCCATCATCAGCGTTACTTGTGTCTGGCTGCATTAAAGCCCGGAGAGACGAAAGGCTATAGCGAGCACGTGTGAAAGTGTTTTGTGCTGCCTGCACGGCAGACAGTTAGACCACTAATTGAATTGAGATGATTCCATTATCAAATGGTTTGTCTGAGCGAGGAAACCAGTTAGTGGAGGAAAGATAGAAGAGCCAGAAGAAAAGATAAAAGAGTAGGACAGGAGGGATTGCAAGGACGGTGGGAAGGAACGGAGAATAACTGGATGACAATCCATTTAATTGCATGCATTGCATTTCAATGTATACCTGGTCTCATTTTAAAGCGTTATATTTTATGACCCAAAAAGCAAAACACGTTTGTTTATTTTGATCACATCACAAATATTATAATTATGATAAGTTTGTTGTTTATTATGATTAGTTTTGGGACTCAAACATATTTATCCATCAGGCGACAAAGTGTGTTATATATATATATATATATATATATATATATATATATATATATATATATATATATATATATATATATATATATATATATATATATATATATATATATATATATATAAGTGTGGGAAATATCACAAGACTACTTCATCTCTACAGAATTGTTTCATGAGGGGTTCCCTCAATCATCAGGAGATTTTAGTGGAAGCATTCACATACAATGGTTTATATAGGGCACAGAGTGGGTGGGTACAGGCAGGCGTAGGGTGTGGTAATTGGCTCATGTGTTACCTAGGAGGTGTTTCCGTCTTTGGCGGCATGTTGAAATTATTTCACTGCGCTTGTTGAGGGATGACAGGTCTGGATGATATATGATAAACAGTTACTCTTTTAAGCATAGGTTGCATTTTTTATTACCACAGTTGTAAGGTGTGCTGGATGCAAGAATTTGCAATGTTATTGAATATTCAACATTATTGTCTTTGAGGTTCCAAATGTGCTTGCTGAGTTCTGTAGAATTCCGCAAAGTCTGGTTTCTAAGGGAGGCCTTGTGATTATTCCATCTGGTTTCAAACGCTCCATCGGTTAATCCTACGTACGTGTCGGATGTGCTCATGTCCTTGCGTGTTACCTTTGCTTGGTAAACGACTGATGTTTGTAAGCACCCCCCGTTGAGAGGGCAATCAGGTTTCTTGCGACAGTTACATTCCCTATTGGTTTCAGAGTCGTTTTGTCTGGGGGTAGGCAGTCCTTTTGCAATTGCTTTGTTGTGGTTTGAAATGATTTGTTGTATGTTATTCATACAGCTGTAGCTCAATTTAATGTTGTTCTTGTTGAATATTTTTCTTAGGGTGTTGCCTTTGGGGACATATGTATATAAATATATATATATATATATATATATATATATATATATATATATATATATATATATATATATATATATATATGTATATATATATAAATATAAATATATATATATATATATATATATATATATATATATATGTAGGTGTGGGAAAAAATCACAAGACTACCCTTTTTTCCCACACCTACATATTGCGCTCTACCACGGTATCGAGCACTATTCTCTGGATAATCCAATCAAGACATATATATATATATATATAACTATATATATATATATATATATATATATATATATATATATATATATATATATATATATAACTCTATATATATATATAACTATATATATATATATATAACTATATATATATATATATATATATATATATATATATATATATATATATATATATATATAGTAGCGGGGCACTAATTGTTCTCATCACAAGATTGGGGATGTATGTGTGGGAAAAAAATCACAAGACTACTTCATCTCTACAGAACTGTTTCATGAGGGGTTCCCTCAATCATCAGGAGAAAAAAAAAAAAAATTGATGATTGAGGGAACCCCTCATGAAACAGTTCTGTGGAGATGAAGTAGTCTTGTGATTTTTCCCCACACATACATTTATTGCGCTCTACCACGGTATCGAGCACTATTCTCTGGATAAACTAATTAAGACATATATATATATATATATATATATATATATGTGTGTGTGTGTGTGTACAATGTATAAATAACCAAATGATAATATAATTAAACAAGGGAAACATAGTGTGATGAATCCAAAGAGTATGTGTGAGACTATGTGTGGTGATTAACTGTTGAGTGTTACCGATAGTGTTGAGTGAGAGGCGGAGAATCAGGCGGGACAAGACAAGCTTGGAGGTCCGTGAGACAAGCAGGAAGTCAGGGCTATACTGAGGCGTAGAAGGTCCGTGACCAAGCGGGAGGTCGAGACCCAAGAGGCAGACAAAGAAGCAGAGGGAACCTCCTTTTCCTTACGTGGAAAAAAAGATCTGCTGTTGGAGCGACAAGGAGGGCACGAGACAATCAACAAGACGGGGGAGAAAACAGAGAGAGAGGGCAGGATTGCACCTAGCGTGGAATACGGCTTACTGTACGGGATTGCAAGTTGTGCAGGCTTATGAAAGTGGTCCTCTGATCAGCTTCAGGTGAGCTGATTCTTCTCCTTCTTCCTTTGTTTAATGGCGGTTGGCAAGCAACCTTCAGGTGTGCATTACCGCCCCCTACTGAAATGGAGTGTGGTTCAAGGTGGAGCCCTACTCTATATTCTATTATTCAACCCTGTGTTTTTTAAATATGTGTATAATGCTTTATAACTTATGTGTTCTGAGAGCAATCCTAAAATATCTTCCACTGTTAACCCAATCTTCTCTTTGGCGAACTTACTTTCCAGTATTTCCCTTTCTCTATTGTATTTCCTACAATGTATTAAAACATGTCCTGCACTTTCTATCTGATGGCAATAGTCACACAGTCCTGTATTATGTTTCCTTATCAATTTCAATTAACTATTTCGGTTTCAGGTGTGCTGATTCCCGGTGATTGATTGCAGCTCAAAGGTTTACCTTTTGGACCTTTGAGTACATTTTTTTCCCGTATTTTGGCTATATTTTTTGTTGTGTTACTCCATCATTTCTTCCAGAATTGTTTTCATGTTAAAAGGAAACTGCACTTTTTTTTAAATGTTTTTTTTTAATCATTCACAGTCCTTATGTAAGACAAGCACACACTCTAACTAGTAAATACATACCACCAAAAGTCCACTTACAATGGAGCCTATGGGAGTGTCTCTATTCTGCATATAAAGCGCGGAATAAAACATTCAAACACTTCCACCAAGGTTTTATATACACGCTGTAAGTATATATTTTATGTAGTAAGAGGCACATTGATTCTTCCATTTAATATCTATGTAGTTTGCTCATTTTAAGCAGACGGCAGCACATTAGTTTGACAAACGCATCACAATGTTCACAATTTCCATCAACAACATAATTGATTATTACTCACTACAGACTTCATGAGAGACAACAAAAATGATAAACTTACTGTACAATGTCTGCTGTCACAATGTCTGCTGTCACTGGGATGCCGACTGATAGGATGTTCATAAATTCCTGTTTAGATAATGAATGACTCACAATCCTCGCAAATACAAAAGGCTGGTAGAAACAATTAGGCCTGGGGCGGCATGGCAGAAACCTGAGGGTTGCAGGTTCGCTCCCCGCCTCTTGACATCCAAATTGCTGCCGCTGTGTCCTTGGGCAAGACACTTCACCCTTGCCCCCAGTGCCGCTCACACTGGTGAATGAATGATGGTCAGAGGGGACGTAGGCGCAAACGGGCAGCCACGCCTCCATCAGTCTACCTCAGGGCAGCTGTGGCTACAAAAGTAGATTACCACCGCCAGGTGTGAATGAATGATGGGTTCTCACTTCTCTGCGAAGCACTTTGAGTGTCTCGAAAAGCACTATATAAATCTAATCCATTATTATTATTAACGTTTCTCTCCATGGGGCTAAATTGGTTGCCGAAATTGACCAACTTGTCGGATTATGTCCTTATCGTTCCGCTATCCATTTCCATGATCAAAAATAAACTTTTACAAGCACCGAGTCGAGAAAGCAGCTCACCAGCCAATGATATCAACATAGTCGCATAAGCTAGTTAAAAAAAAAGTAAAAAAAAGTTAAAGAAAAGTTTTATAAATGTATGAATTCAAAACATTAGAAAAATGAATGAAATAAGTTTATTTCAGTCATATAATCAATCAAATCAATCAACCATTTTATGTGATCAGTTTTACAGTACATGTTATATGTATACAATAATGCACATTTACACACGAAAGAAAAGAAAAAAAATGACCAAAAAAGGAATAGGCTGAAGCCAAAGCTTATATTTGCCTATCCTATACCTTCACAGAAGATTAGATTGCCTGGAACATCAACGTTAAAAAATCAAAATTCAATGGGATGAAAGTAATTGTTACTATATTTTATAATTTTCAATTATTTCACCTTTCAATGTTTTCTTAAACCTTACCAAAGAAGTGCATGTCTTCAGCTCATCACTGAGCTTGTTCCACCATTTAACTCCTAAAACTGTTATACATTTGTATTTTATATTTGTTCTCGCTTTACCTATTTCAAAAATCGATATCCCCCATAAATTATAGTTTTCTCCTCTTAAATGAAATAGCCTGAGAATACAAGCTGGAATGCTGTTGTTCTTTACTCGAAACATAATTTGGATTGTTTTTAAAAACACAATGTCTGAAAATTTTAACACATTTGAACTCATAAACAATGGATTGGTATGTTCATAGTAGCAGGCTTTGTGTATTATTCTAATGACCCTTTTTTGAAGTTTTATTATTGGGTCTATGTTTGTTTTATAAACATTTCTCCAAATTTCAACACGATACGTTAAATATAGAAAAATAAAAGAATAATACAACATATGCAGGCATGTCTTATTCAGCATGTGTCTTACTTTATAAAGAATAGCAATAGATTTGGATATTTTTCCTTTTATATATTCAATATGCGGTTTCCAACACAGTTTATGATCAATTATTATTCCCAAGAATTTAGTTTCACATACTCTATCAATTTCCACTTGATTTCATTTTAATTTTGCGTCACAATTTGTCCTTGCACCACTAAACACCATAAATTTAGTTTTCTTATCATTTAATGATAACTTATTAATATCAAACCATTTTTTTAGCTGAATTAACACAACCTCCATTATCCTCAACACTTCCTTCAAGTCTTCTCCTGAACAATATACATTTGTATCATCTGCAAACATAATGAATTTCAATTTATTAGATACTGAACAAATATCATTTAGGTAGAGTATAAATAACTTAGGTCACAATACCGAGCCTTGTGGAACACCACAAGTTACTCTTCTTGGCTGTGATTTAATCTTATTAATTTCCACGTATTGAGATCTGTTACTTAAATAACTACTTAACAACCACTGTTGCGAAACACCTCTTATGCCATAAATGTTTATGCCTTTTAAAAATGTTTGCTTTGACGATGATTAAAATCAAATGTCCACATTGGGTCAATAATGCAATACAAAGTGTGTTTTTCTCATGAAAAACTATTACATATACTCCTTTTTTTTATCCATGTTTTCCT
Source organism: Nerophis ophidion (assembly GCF_033978795.1). Classification (NCBI taxonomy): domain Eukaryota; kingdom Metazoa; phylum Chordata; class Actinopteri; order Syngnathiformes; family Syngnathidae; genus Nerophis; species Nerophis ophidion. The sequence goes on along the minus strand of NC_084621.1, from coordinate 49,654,502 downwards.
GTCTTGAATTTTTTTTGTGGACCCCAGACCGAACAATATATCACCTTTGGTTTTACACCCATTACCTTCACCTCAAGTGACCTCTTGCGCACAGCAGTAGCCCATTTGTCAATAATTGTGTGTGTGTGTCTTCTTATGTGGTGCCCAAGTGTGGGGATGTGTGTTTGCATGTGTGTAAATGTGTTTGTTGAGCAGGTTCCCCGCAAACTCCTCAGGGCTAAGGCTTCTTTTGCTTTTAGCACTGAAAGGTCAGTGGCTGCGTAAGACGGATGGCTCGGGGTCAAAATAGTGCAGGAGAATCTCCATACATGTGTGTGGGCCTTCATGACAAATTTGTTTCCATACATGCTGCACATAAGACATTCGTCTTGAAACAAGTAATCTTTGCGATACTGCTGTCCTTTCGGGATAATTTATTGCTAACAAACCACACAACTGCTTTTGCAATGGTTACGCTACTTAACACTTATCACTGACAACGTTGAAATGTAATTTTAAAATACATTTAATTGAACAGGCAGATGGCATGACCACAGTAGGATGCCATTTCAATTATGTTATTTATGGCTCGGTGAGGTTGTAAGTACTTTTTTAGTGTGTGTGCGTGCGTATGTGCGGGCCCAGTAAGTCATTTACACCGAGTCATGTTTGTTTGTTTGTGGAGGTTGCTACTCTCCATTTACTTGGTGCTGGTTTGTTGATGGTGAAAACCTCGAGCTGAGGCTCTCATTTTACCATTTAGGAAAAATTGTTGGAAAACTTGAGTGAGGAAGTAAGGGAGACAAGAAGACAAGTAAACACTTAGAAAAAGGTAACCATTTGATGTTTTTAATACAATGCTTTGGAGATATATTTTATGCTAAACTAACACACCTTTTGACATGGCTATTGAAGTTAACAGAATGACTTTTAGGCATGTGTACCTTTTCCGTTTGAACCGATACGGTGCCAATTGTAGTCAATGTGACCAATTCTGATTCTTAACTGTGTGTTCATAAATGGCAATCTGTTTATAAGTAAAAGTTAAAGTACCACTGATAGTCACACACACACTAGATGTAGTGAAACTACCCTCTGCATTTGACCTATCCCCTTGTTCCACTCCATGGTAGGTGAGGGGAGAAGTGAGCAGCAGCGGTGGCCGTGCTCGGGAATCATTTTGGTTATTTAACCCCCGATTCCAACTGTTGATGCTGAGTGACAAGCAGGGAGGTAATGAGTCACATTTTTATAGTCTTTGGTATGACTCGGCCAGGGTTTGAAGTCACGACTTGAGCCACTGAGCGGGCTTTAAATATGTATTTTTATTTAACAGTGAGCTGATAGTGACAATAAGTGTGCGGTTGCATTATGTTTATTTGTTACACTACAGGGTATCGTTTGAAAGTATTGTAGACTTTGTTAGGGAGTAGTCTTTGCCACTAAGATGAAGGTCTGGTCTGTTCTTTTTGCGCTGGTTTATACTGGTACAGACCAGCTGTTTGATTGTAGTAATTTTGATTACCAGGCAAACATGTACCATAGTAGCAATACAAAATGTAACATATATATAATATATACATATTATATATACAGTATATAATATATAGTGATATATTATTATATGATGATATACAAACCCCGTTTCCATATGGGTTGGGAAATTGTGTTAGATTTAAATATAAACGGAATACAATGATTTGCAAATCATTTTCAACCCATAGTCAATTGAATGCACTACAAAGCCAAATATTTGATGTTCAAACTCATTAACTATACATATTTTTTTGCAAATGATAATTAACTTAGAATTTCATGGCTGCAACACGTGCCAAAGTAGTTGGGAAAGGGCATGTTCACCACTGTGTTACATCACCTTTTCTTTTAACAACACTCAATAAACGTTTGGGAACTGAGGAAACTAATTTTTGAAGCTTTGAAAGTGGAATTCTTTCCCATTCATATTTTATGTAGAGCTTCAGTCGTTCAACAGTCCGAGGTCTCCGCTGTCGTATTTTACGCTTCATAATGCGCCACACATTTTCGATGGGAGACAGGTCTGGACTGCAGGCGGGCCAGGAAAGTACCCACACTCTTTTTTTACAAAGCCATGCTGTTGTAACACGTACTGAATGTGGCTTGGCATTATCTTGCTGAAATAAGCAGGGGCATCCATGAAAAAGACGGCGCTTAGATGGCAGCATATGTTGTTCCAAAACCTGTATGTACCTTTGAGCATTAATGGTGCCTTCACAGATGTGTAAGTTACCCATGCCTTGGGCACTAATACACCCCCATACCATCACAGATGCTGGCTTTTGAACTTTGCTTCGATAACAGTCGGGATTCCGCTTCCCCTTTGGTCCAGATGATAGAATGTCGAATATTTCTAAAAACAATTTGAAATGTGGACTCGTCAGACCACAAAACACTTTTCCACTTCGCATCAGTCCTTCTTAGATGATCTCGGGCCCAGAGAAGCTGGCGGAGTTTCTGGATGTTGTTGATAAAAATGGCTTTCGCTTTGCATAGTAGAGCTTTAACTTGCACTTACAGATGTAGTGACAAACTGTATTTAGTGACAGTGGTTTTCTGAAGTGTTCCTGAGCCCATGTGGTGATATCCTTTAGAGATTGATGTCGGTTTTTGATACAGTGCCGTCTGAGGAATCGAAGTTCACAGTCAGTCAATGTTGGTTTCCGGCCATGCCGCTTACGTGGAGTGATTTCTCCAGATTCTCTGAACCTTTTGATGATATTATCAATCAATTAATGTTTATTTATACAGCCCTAAATCACAAATGTCTCAAAGGACTGTACAAACCTATGTACAAAATTAGGGACCGTAGATGTGGAAATCCCTAAATTTCTTGTAATTGCACTTTGAGAAACGTTGATCTTAAACTGTTTGACTATTTGCTCATGCAGCTGTGGACAAAGGAGTGTACCTCGCCCCATCCTTTCTTTTGAAAGACTGAGCATTTTTTGGGAAGCTGTTTTTATACCCAACCATGGCACCCAACTGTTCCCAATTAGCCTGAACACATGTGGGTTGTTCCAAATAAGTGTTGGATGAGTATTCCTCAACTCTACCAGTATTTATTGCCATCTTTTCTCACTTCTTTGGCACGTGTTGCAGCCATGAATTTCTAAGTTAATTATTATTTGCAAAAAACCCCCAAAGTTTATCAGTTTGAACATCAAATATGTTGTCTTTGTAGCATATTAAACTAAATCACTGTAGTCCGTTTATATTTACATCCAACATAATGTCCCAACTCATATGGAAACAGGGTTTGTATTTTTATATAATATATATAATATACAAAAAAAACAATTACCATGTACAATTTTAAAGTATATATAACAGCTGCAGCAAAAAAAAAAAAAAATGTAGCATAAATTCGAGAGTAGATGCAGCAGAAAATATACATCATAAACAAAGAGGGGTAGCAAACATAGAAGCGGTCAACCTCTAAAATCAAATTAATTTTGAATGATAATTATATTAATTGAGCAGCACCAGTATCTACAGTATATCCTAGATTGAGGGGAACCAAAGAGCTCAACTATGTACCTCGTTTCAAACATGCTTTTGATCTTTTACACAATTCTGCAGTAAATCAATTAAAACTAAGCCTGCCAACTATGAATTATTCAACATGTTTAGATCACAACATTTATCAGCTCGGCTTATTTATCAATGAATGACTGCAGTGGAAGATCGGCAGATAAGATCGCACACTCCTTTGTCTTCCTTCATCAACTTGCTGGTTTGCCACTTTGCACGTGGACTGTTTTTGATAAAGCAATCTGTAATTTCTGCGGCTTTTGTTCTCCCGGGGTGTATGCTGTGGTGCTTCCTGACAACTGCATTCACATATGTGAAAAGTCATCCTGTCCTTCATCGTCAGTTTTTATCTCTCTTTTTCCCTGTTTACTTATCAGTAACAGACAAATCCCGATTTTTGCTGGAGCAGACTGTTTGGCTTCCTACAGTCCTCGGGGCATGTTAGGTGTCAGCGAACATGTACATGTCCCCCTGAGAAATAATCCCAGAAAAAGATCAAACTTTTAGAAGATTTACTGGAGGTTGGGCGATCACGAGTCGACAAAATTGAAAATATCATATTACCAATATAAAATGTACTGAATACCTCTTGAAGGGGACTTATGATTTTAATTTATATTCAAACATGTCCATGTATTGAATATACTTTTGTGTAATTTGTGCTCCACAGTTACTGTTATAACCAGTATCTTGAGTGTCAGAGTTGCCACTGACAGTTTGTTTGTGTTTTAGTTTCTCCTGTGTGTTTAGTATTTCCTGTCCTTAGTTCCTGTCTAGTGCTCTTATTTTGGTTCAGCTTCCTGTTTCTCTCCCCGTGTGCTGTTTTCACTCAGCTGTGGCTGATTGGCATCTGGTCACACCTTATGTCAATTAGCTAGCTCCTATTTTACCTGCTTTGTTCCTCCAGTCTGTGCTGGATCATTGTATTGTCATTTGGACTTGTCGTTGCCATATGTTGCCCTTGTCGTGTCGATGTGATTATTTTCAGCTATTACCTGTCTTGCTACATTTTGTCCTGGTCGTCGTAGTGGTAAGCTGTTCTTGTTAGCCATTAGTTATTTCCGTTTTTTCTCTTTGCTATCCACTAGCTTCCATGCTAAAGTTCGTTTTTCTTTTCTAGCTTCCAGTGCTAGCTCCCTTAGTTTGTTATTCTGCCCACGTGCTTGCTTTTTGTTTGTTCTTGTTTAGTTTTAATTAAATCATGTTTTTATATTCTATGCCTGCCTCCTTCTCCACATCTTGGGGTTCATCACCAACTAACTGTGACATTGAGTATGTCTACAAAATGTTCATTTGCAAATTAAACTACACCTAACCCTCTCCAAAAGTATATTTTCAACATGTACTGTTTGAATATGTATCTTAAAGTCGTCACCAATTTTTTTTTTTTTTCAAACACGGTCGAAAATAAACTTCATGCACATTATATAAATTCACCTGGTCAAATCATTAGGTACACCAACACACTCGCCAATCGATTCAGTCCTATATAAAAAAAAAAACAGTTGCTTTTGTAGCATTTAGGGTTGGAAGTGGGGGTTAAATCACCAAATGAGGGGAGTAATGGTAGGTGAGGTTGAGCAGTGAGCAGCAGCGGTGGTCACGCTCGGTAATCATCCGAAACTGCGTGCCAGCTCACGCCATGATGCATGAACCTTATAATTTGTCGCTTTGACATTGTTGAGCATGAGTACGAGAGTCTAACAAAATATATATAAGCCAAAAAAGACAACAGTAATCTTAGGTTCTCGTTAAATTTTGAAGATCAACAGTTACGTGTTTTACAAAATGTGTACTATTTATTCTTTTAAAGGAGCCCTATTATGCAAAACCAACTTTGCTTACCTGCTGGTAGTGGTTTTTGAGTATTTGACATCTCGAAAAGTCAGGAACATTTGAAATCGAACCATGGAAGCATTGCAAAGATATTTTTTAAACAATCTTTTGTTCTTTAAAACTTGCTCCTAAGGAGCCGTTTGGAATTCAAGAGGATTGTGACATGTTTTAAATGAATAAATTATAAATGGGTTGTACTTGTATAGCGCTTTTCTACCTTCAAGGTACTCAAAGCGCTTTGACACTACTTCCACATTTACCCATTCACACACACATTTACACACTGATGGAGGGAGCTGCCATGCAAGGCGCTAACCAGCACCCATCAGGAGCAAGGGTGAAGTGTCTTTTTCAGACACAACGGACGTGACGAGGTTGGTACTTGGTGGGGATTGAACCAGTGACCCTCAGGTTGCGCACAGCCACTCCCCCACTGTGCCACGCGCCATTTAGGACTGCATTTAGGTCAGCTGATATTGCCATACATGGTGGGGTTTACCTGTATAGCTGTCAAAGAGTTGCTATTTTTATCCAGTTGTAGTTCAAAAATATCAATAAGTTGCTTATTTTAGTATGTACTTTTGTTGTGGGGTAGACTGCCCCCTACACGCACATGCATGTTAAAATCCTCTGCTTTTGCATATAGTTCTAACTTATACTGTGTCTGTCAGTAGACTCGGTATGAACGCACTAAAAACTACAGTATGGCTGACGGTGTGTGTACGCAGTCGAAGGGGGCTTGGCATGGGAGAAGATTTTGGCATGTAAATAAGACCACACACAAAACGGCGCATCCTATAGAAATAGTCAAACAGAGGAATTGAAGGTGGTCTGTAAAACAACAACCATGCAGTTTGACCAAAACACCACTGCATGTTGGTGTTTTATGCTGACATACACAGGAATATATTGTGTCATTTCTCATTCTATTATTCATTCAAAATTATGAGGGACAAGCGGTAGAAAATGTATCATTAATCTAATTGTTAATTTACTGTTAATTACTGTTTTAACATTTCTATCTCCACTTGGGGCAGCAATGTGGAACAGGGGTTAGTGCATGTGCCTCACAATACGAAGGTCCTGGGTTAGATTGCCAGGCTCGCGGACTTTCCTTGTGGAGTTCGAATGTTCTCCCCGTGACTGCGTGGGTTTCTTCCGGGTACTCAGGGTATTCCTCCCACCTCCAAAGACATGAACCTGTGGATAGGTTGATTGGCGAGACTAAATTAGCCCTAGTGTGTGAATATGACTGTGAATGTTGTCTATCTGTGTTGGCCCTGTGATGAGGTGGCGACTTGTCCAAGGAGTAAAGGTCCTTCTACAGCTGAGATAGGCTCCAGCACCCCCCGCGACCAAGAAAGGGACAAGCGCTAGAAAATGGAGTCAGCTGGAGGCGTGTCTTAATGTTACTTAATGTTATTAATTACATTAGGACACGGTAATCTTTTAATGCTAGACATGGGTAGACCCGAAAATAATACGTTAAGGTAATCGAGACGAGGCGTAACGAACCCATGAATAATGATCTCAGTGTCGCTATAGGACAAAATGGAACAGATTTTAGCAATATTACGGAAATGAAAGAAGGCCATTTTAGTAACACTCTTAATGTGTGACCCAAACAAGAGAGTTGGGTTGAAGATAATACCCAGATTCTTTACCAAGTCGCCCTGTGTAATTGTTTGGTTGTCAAGTGTTAAGGTGGTGTTATTCAATAGATGTCGGTGTGTAGCAGGACCGATATTCAGCATTTCCGTTTTCTTAGCGTTGAGTTGCAAAAAGAGGGGTTAGTGCGTGTGCCTCACAATACGAAGGTCCTGCAGTCTTGGGTTCAATCCCAGGCTCGGGATCTTTCTGTGTGGAGTTTGCATGTCCTCCCCGTGAATGCATGGGTTCCCTCCGGGTACTCCGGCTTCCTCCCACTTCCAAAGACATGGACCTGGAGATAGGTCGATTGTGTGTAACTGGTATATGAAAAGACTTGACATTTCTTGAAGAAAGTCTCAGATCAAAGCGTTTTAAGACTTCCTCTCTACCGTCTTTCTTTCTTATGATTTTTCATTCCATCTTTATAAAGCAGTTTGAGTAATAATGTACATTTTCTGTTACACGTGCACTTAACTGCAATGTCAACACGGACATGAAGCAACTCCTCTCTACATGCAGCAAAGGCGCCAGCAGAGTTTGCTCCAATCACTGTAGATAAAATTGTCTAGTTGGGAGAACGACTGTGTGCATTTCTTCTCGTTATTTAAGAGCTTATGTCTCCACAGTCTCTGGATGCCATTACATTTTCTCAAGCTAGAGAAAGGGACGAGGGTCTTAAAAAAGTCAAGGCAAATAAAAAAATGATTGACGTTTTATATATATATATATATATATATATATATATATATATATATATATATATATATATATATATATATATATATATATATAGATATATATATTTATTAGAGATGTGCATAGGCAATTATATCACCCGCAACCGCATTACTAAAGTCGTCATCCACTCGCCATGTACCCGGACCAACATTTTATCAAAACCGCTACCGCCCGCCACCCGCCCGTTGTTATATATCCGGAGTCGGCAACCTTTACCACTCAAAGAGCTATTTTGACCCGTGTTACAAAGTAAAGAAGACAATGGGAGCCGCAACCATTCTCACCAATATTTGCTGGTGCTTATCCAGATAACTAAAATAAGGGCGTGCGATGAAGCCATTGCCTTTGACGCCTTCTACAACATGTACAAACTGCTTGCCAGTCCAGTAACATGTTGTATGCAGCTTCCGCAGATACACGTACAAGATTGAAAGGCGCACTGGGTGATACAGAGTACACTGATGGTTGTGATATAAACAACTTTAACACTTACTAATATGCGCCACACTGTGAAGCCACACCAAACAAGAATGACAAACACATTTCGGGAGAACATTCTCACAGTAACACAACATAAACGCAACACAACAAGTACCCAGAATCCTTTGCATCCATGACTCTTCCCGACTATTTTTTACACCCCTGCGCCCCCAACCCCGCCAACCTTACCGACGAACGAATGGGGGGGTGGGGGGGTGGTGGTGCTAGCGGGGTGTATAATATAGTCAGGAATCGTCATGGATGCAACGGATTCTGGGTATTAGTTGTGTTGCGTTTATGTTGTGTTACTGTGAGAATGTTCTCCCGAAATGTGTTTGTCATTCTTGTTTGGTGTGGCTTCACAGTGTGGCGCATATTAGTAAGAGTGTTAAAGTTGTTTATATCACAACCATCAGTATACTCTGTATCACCCAGTATGCCTTGCAGTCTTGTGCGTGTGTCTGCGGAAGCCACATACAACTTGTTGCTGGACTGTCAAGCAGTTTGTACATGTTGTAGAAGGCGTCAAAGGCAATGGCTTCGTAGCACGCCCTTATTCTTGTTATCTGAGTGACTGCCAGCAGATATTCGCGAGAATGTTTGCTGGTCCTATTGTCTTCTTTACTTTTTGACACGGGTCAAAATGGCTCTTTGAGTTTGTAAAGGTTGCCGATCCTTGAACTATGTATATTGAATATTTCCGATTGGTTCAACCGGCACCCGCCCGAATCTAGTTAAAATCCATTTTTTCGTCATGTCACCCGCGGACTCAGCGGATGAGATCGCAAACCGTGCATCTCTAATATATATATATATATATATATATATATATATATATATATATATATATATATATATATATAAATATATATATATATATATATATATATATATATATATATATATATATATATATATATATATATATATATATATATATATTCTGCAGTTTGCGATCTCCTCCGTCCACATGACGAAAAAATAGATTTTAACTAGATTCGGGACGGCGTGGCGCAGTGAGAGAGTGGCCATGCGCAACCCGAGGGTCCCTGGTTCAATCCCCACCTAGTACCAACCTCGCTGTGTCCTGAGCAAGACACTTCACCCTTGCTCCTGATGGGTGCTGGTTAGCGCCTTGCATGACAGCTCCCTCCATCAGTGTGTGAATGTGTGTGTGAATGGGTAAATGTGGAAGTAGTGTCAAAGCGCTTTGAGTAACTTGAAGGTAGAAAAGCGCTATACAAGTACAAACCATTTACCATTTATTATCATTTATATATATTCAGAAGTGTGATTTTAAAGGATAATATTGTTCTATGTAAAACAAATCCATACTGTAGGCTACAGTAGGGGGCTGCTGTTACCTCATTAGAAGGTTCAAGTGAAGACTAAAAAAATACAAGGGACAAAGCAGAGGAACAATTATTTTGTAAGTGTGATTTCCTTCTGCCTCTCTGTTTATGTGATTCTTCTGGGCATTTTGGAACCTGTTGACACAGATTATTCAGGTGGAGGCCTGAGGGGCTAGCTGAGGGCGCTAAGCTGGGCCAGTGTGCACATCTCAGCCCTTCTCTGGAATGGCTGCCAGCTCCGTCTGCTCGGCTGTGATAATGGAGCCTCCATTCCCCTCTCTGTGTTGTGTGGAAATGTTTCCATTAGCCTTTGACAAGAAAAGTCCTCGCTGCAATTTAGTCCATCTTTTATGTCCATCTTGTTTCTTCCAACATGCAGATTTTCTCTCTTCCACCCCGTGTGTCTTGCTTGTTAAATTTTCAGTCTGCTACACCCCTCCAGCACTGCTGGAATGCTGTGGCGAGATAAAGAAAAGGCCTCGCTCTGAGCAGGTTCGAGTGTTATGCCTTTTTAAATCAATGCCCTCTTTTTGAGGCTTGTAAACACAAGGCATACACTACAGTGTCACAAAAGCTTTTCCAGAAGGTCTATCTCCTCAGCCATTTGAAGACATGTACTTTGATGGAAGGCTTTACCGTGATAGAATCCTAACGCATCTGTTGTTTTAACAGCCCACATCCATTACATCTATAAATTCCGACGTACATTAAAATGCGCAAAAGGGTTCATTTTTAAGTTAGAATATGCTAGCTGCCATTAATATTATACACGTTTGTTTTCTGGAAACAGATTGGTGATGTCCAGTACGATGTAATAATAAATCCTTTAAAGTGGCAAACACTTACTGTACAGTGAAGTGGAAAGAAGCTGGGCAGTGAGTGAAAAACAAAGACATAAAATAAATAAACCCTCTTGGCCTTGTACAGGAATCTGGACTCTATAGCCCATGTGATACACATTGCGGCTCTGTGAAATAAATTGCTTACAGTGAGCTGTTTCCTTAATGTCTCTAACTGAGAAGCCAGTGGAAATGCTGACATTTTTCAAGTGAAATACCACAACAAGGTATTTTATATTTGGTTTCTGGGAAAGGATGCTTGGAGTTATGGATCGAGTACTTTCTAATGGAGCATGGGAATTTTTTTGGAAAGGATGTTCAAGGTTTTGATAAAGAAATGTTAAGGGAGTTGTTTAAAAGAGAGTGAGAAAGTTTTGTGATTTTTATTCTGATCCAAATTGTTTTGGTTGTTACCTAAATACATTTCATTTTTTACTGACTTGTTTTTTTTTACAGCCTGATTTGTTTTCATGGAAAATTAATCTAGTGCAGTTAATTGATTAGTTCTTCATATTATTTGATTATATCACTATATATTTTTGCTTGACGCAACACAAAACTCGGGCGGTGTACAGGATTCCTGCTTATTTGTAACTATGATGCAATTGTTGATGATGTCAACAAGAAAAGCATGTTATAAATTGAATTAGACCAGCAGCTTCATAGGCAGGGTGGACCAGTTACATTATTGAGATGAACAAGAGGTCTGAATGCAGCTCAGCGCTCAAAGGAATACATGATGAAACATTGTGTTAATAGAAGGGAGATAGAACACCACTGACATCAGAGAAGCTTTCCAATCAGCTCCACATAGGAAGGCTCATGGTGATGCTTTGTGTTATTTGTCCGGTAAAAGTGAGAGACATAATTAGCTAAGAGATACGGCTCAATCTGAAATTTGTCGATAAAACATATGTATATAATAAGGTAGATAAGGCTGTCTTCATCAAAGATTTTTCCTTGGCGAATTAGGTTTGTTATATTTTGGACCAAGGTCAAACAAAGACCTAGATAAAATAAACATCATAAAAATGTAATAATGTGTTGATGAATAAACTGAAACCATGGTCATAACCGGTCCACTCCAGTCCCATAAGCAGCTTTTGTAGATATTTGAAGATTGTTTTCTTTTATTTAAACCCATCAGTTATAAAATGTAGCGTCATAAAAGTTCGGATAAAGTCAGTTTTGCTGTCAAAGTTCAATAGTGATTTTGTTTGAATCAAATTAGGAATGTGTAAAGCCACCTACAGTAGGCAAAGGACTCAGATGGCCCCCTTCCTGGGAGAATTTTGCGTGAGAGGAAGGTGGGGGGTTAATTATTTGTAATGCAGTCTGCTGAAAATGACAGAAAGCGCCACTCTTCATAGCAACTAATGCTGTGGTCAAAGTTGGAATTGCTACAAAACACATTTTAAGATATTCAACACTACTGCCATCGGGCTGCTAAAGTGAATAATGCATCTCAACAATTTGTCACATTTCATGTGTCAGTTTAACCGGGACAGATGGCGCCTTATGAATCCCCCTTCCTCCTGTGCACCTTGCAAAAATGCAAAATGGTTCATTCCTCCTTGTACAGTAACAAAAAATCCAGCATCCATCATTCTACTGCCTATTTAGGCGGTTTAGCTCGATTGGTAGAGTGGCCATGCCAGCAACTTGAGGGTTGCAGGTTCGATTCCCGCTTCTGACAACCTAGTCACTGCCGCTGTGTCCATGGGCAAGACACTTTACCCACCTGCTCCCAGTGCCACCCACACTGGTTTGAATGTAACTTAGATATTGGGTTTCACTATGTAAAGCGCTTTGAGTCTCTAGAGAAAAAGCGCTATATAAATATAATTCACTTCACTTCACTTCACATTCAACTCCAAACGTCACAATGGTATCAAAGCTAACCTACATGTATTCACCCACACCAATATTTGGAACAAGAATGAGAGGACAAAACACATATCTGTGGTAGCATCGGACAAAGTTATGTTTACTTTTTACTTTTGCATCTCATTGCATATAAATTTGGTATCTTCAGGAAACCTTGATTAAAGTTCCAAGCAGAGGCAAGTTTTTTTTAGATATATCAGAAGCTTAAAGGCCTACTGAAACCCACTACTACCGATCACGCAGTCTGATAGTTTATAAATCAATGATGAAATATGAACATTGCAACACCTAACAATACGGCCTTTTTAGTTCACTAAATTGCAATTTCAAATTTCCCGCGAAGTGTCCTGTTGAAAACGTCACGGAATGCTGACGTGTACGCGTGACGTCACGGACTGTTGGGAAATATTAGCGCTGCGCACACACACAGCTAAAAGTTGTCTGCTTTAACCGAATAATTACACAGTATTTTGGACATCTGTGTTGCAGAATCTTTTGCAATTTGTTCAATTAATAATGGAGAAGTCAAAGTAGAAAGATGGAGTTGGGAAGCTTTAGACTTTAACCACACAAACACACTGTGATTCCTTGTTTAAAATTCCCGGAGGTGAAACTTTACTATGGATCAGAGCGGTCAAGCGAACATGGATCACGACCAAATGTCAACCAGCAGATTTTGGTGAGATAATTGTGGTAAAAAGTCGCCACTTACCGGAGATCAACTAAGCTTGTGCCGTCCATACAGCTGCCGTCGACTTCCATCAGACACAGGCGTCAACACACCCGTGGATACACCCTTTGGACTGTCAGGTACTGTTAAACTCACTAAAACACTAGCAACACAATATAAAGATAACACAATAGAAAGATACGGGATTTCCCAGAATTATCCTAGTAAACGTGTCTAAAAACATCTAAATCCGTCCCAATGCAATTGCGTTTTTTTTTTAATAAATTTTTTTTTTTCTGGTCCGTCGCTATCAATATCCTCAAACACAAATCTTTCATCCTCGCTCAAATGAATGGGGAAATTGTCGTTTTTTCGGTCTGAATAGCTCTTTTTGTTGAATGCTCCCATTAAAAACAATGTGAGGATGTGACGAGCCATCAACGGGTGACGTCATCGTCTGCAACTTCCGGTAAAGGCAGGGCTTTTCTGTTAGTGACCAAAAGTTGCGAACTTCATTGTCCATGTTCTCTACTCAGTCCTTTCAGCAAAAATATGGCAATATTGTGAAATGATCAAGTATGACACATAAAATGGAGCTGCTATTCCCGTTTTAATAAGAAAATCTCATTTCAGTAGGCCTTTAACCCTCAGTAGATGCACTAATGAATACAGTAATTATGTGTTATTGTGGTAAATATTATCCAATAATGATAATCCTACATTATTTGATAGATAAGAAAAAAAACTGTTAACTTTAAAATCTTGGACACAATACATTACAAGCTGTATTCTGCATGCAAAAATCTTATTCGGCTTTTACATATGTTTTAATTAAGCAACTATTTCATAAGTTAATGCGTATAAACATACTCAGAGCCAATTCCAGCTTCACTCGGACAGAAGGCCGGATACACCCACTGGACAAGTCGCCACCTCATTACAGGGCCAACACAGATAGACCGACAACATTCACACTCACATTCACACACTAGGGACCATTTAGTGTTGCCAATCAACCTATCCCCAGGTGCATGTGTTTGGAGGTGGGAGTAAACTGGAGTACCCTGAGAAATCCCACACAGCCACGGGGAGAACATGCAAACTGCGCACAGAAAGACCTTGAGCCCCAGAATCAAACACGGGACCTTCTTGCTGTGAGGCAACAATAATTGATAAATGAATAAATAAATATATAAATTATACTAAAGGACCAATATGGGGGCCACAAACAAAATAATGTCAAGGGCCAAATAAGGTGGTTGTGTAAAGCAAACCTACTTCTCATTGCAAAAATGTATAAAAAACTTTGCACAAATGTCATATCTTCATCAATATGATGGTTAGAGTCATTGAAAGTCATGTTTGTCCTGCATCTGACACTCCATACTAAGTGCACATTTTTCCTGGAGTTTGTTCACAGGAAGTTAAGACAGTTAATTGATTATTTTTTTAAACCACATATAGTTTTTTACTAATATTGTGGTATTTGTGATATGCACTGGTCATAAGAAGTAATCTGAGTATTACTTTTGGAATATATTACTACGGAGCATATTTTCCTCAGCTCAAACACTAAAACTTTGAAGAACAGCATTCCAGTGAATACCAGTGTGTTAAAGGTGTTCAAAGTTATCACACCAGAGAACAGATGTGCTGCTTTTTTCGATCTTGTGAAGCTTGCCCAGTCACACTTAATATAGATTATGTGACGCACTTCACGAGTGTTTATAGAATAAGTGCTGGATTTCAGCAAGTGTTAAAAGCCTAATCCAGCCAAATGTGTGAAACTGAGAAGTATTTTGTTCACACCAGAAGGAGTAAATTGACTGAGGCTTGGCATTAACACTTTGCTTTGCAGTAAGCGGCCAAGGTCAATGATGTGACCCTTCATAATGATTTAACTTCCAGCCAACTCTTAAACACAAGCTCACACTATTCATTTGATTATGTACGGTAACTCCAATATTTTATTTATTGGTATGACTGCATTTTGTCAGACTAATTTTAGTGCTTAGAAAAAACAGAACTCTTGAAGACACACTGTACTGTGAACACAGAAAAGTTTTTTTAGACAATAATTCATTTGTGTAGCACGGAAGAAAAGAGGATTTCAGAATTGGGCAATGTGTGCTGGTGAAAGTATGGATTTATCATTGGAAAATACTAGACCATCATATTGTAAATTCTATAACGTATCAATTTGATTCCAAATATGACTTCCAGCATCAGCCCTCGTTCCTTATCAGCAAACATGTCCACATCACTCTCCGCGATTTAGCCACGGCTAAATTCCATCGTACTTAGGCTGGCTGAATAATATGGACATCTACGCAGTTCCAATAGCTGCAGGCAGCACCTCTTGAATAGCATTTTGTACATAAGCTTTAGCTTACTAGCCTAGGATACCAGGCCAATGCCTTATCCCTGTTAACAGAGACCCTTCTAAGACAGGATTAGTGGGGGAGATAGTCAGTGACAAGGGAGGGGGACGGTCCGTCTCCTGGGAAGCCCTACCACTAGCCCAATCATAATGCATTTGTTTAGATAAGGGGATCACAGTAAAAGTGAGTACTATGTTAGTACACCAGTGAAATTTGCTGAGCTCTATAATATCGTGAAAACCCTTTTATCGTTTTTGATTGATTTTCTGCATTTTTTTCCTTCTGAATATTGTGTAATTGTGTCGTTGAATACAATATTTCAGCTCTGGCATTCAAACCATACTGTTGCACCATGGCATTTAGTCATGCTTGTATGGGGTGCCGAATGTAAAAGTTCAGTCACACTTTTCGAGCAGATACATTTCTCACATTTAACTCACTTCCTCGCAATTAACACGCGCATATTTAACTAAAATTGTATCACATTTAAGGTTAAATTAAATGTTGACTCTAAATAGTATATCTAATGTTAAATTGAAATCTTAAATCTGAATATAAATCTGGAATATAAATGTAAATACTAAATCTAAATGTTACAAGTAAACCTAAATGTTCAAGTTAAAATCCAAATCCTAAATCTAATTCTAAATTTGAGCGCTCAATGTTAAATCTAAGCCCAAATGTTAAATATAAATCGTAAATCTACCGGTAAATATAGATTTAAATCTAAAATCTAATCCTCAAACCCAAATCTATATGTCTTGCAAAGTGTAAATATGAACATTTAAGGAAATGCCAATTTTCTACCAATCCGAGGCCTCTCAGCCGCATTTCTGTATGTATGTATGAATAATTGTGTGCACATGGGTATGTATGTTTGTACATCTGTTTTGAATGTAAAATATATTTGTCTCCCAGTATGTGCGGGTACCAAAGTACGGATCCAGCCACCCAGAGAGCCAAACTCTCTGCGGTACCCAGGGAACAAGGGACCACCGGCCCCACGTAGAGAGGCCGTCCAGCCACAGGACCCCCAGAACCAGGCCCACCGTACCGTCGGACAGACCAGCTGCAGGCTGTAGACAGACGCCCCCAGCAGAGGACAAGGCACGGGAGAAACAAAAGACTACCAGACCCCAAGCCAGTGAGAGACCATACACCACGCGGGCAGAAGAAAGATGGGACACCCCGTCCCGAGGAGCCCAGAGACTCCCTGCAGCCGGACAGGAATACCGCTCCGCCCCACAAGCAAGCGGGGCTCAATGAGCGCACATGCACACACATACTTATACTATGTATACACACACATATATATATATATATATATATACATATATATATATATATATATATATATATATATATATATATATATATATATATATATGTATATATATATATATATATATATATATATATATATATATATATATATATATATATATATATATATATATATATATATATATATACTATATATACACAAACATATGTATATATATATATATATATATATATATATATATATATGTATATATATATATTATATATATATACATATGTATATGTATATACATACATATACATATACTGTATATATATATATATATATATATATATATATATATATATATATATATACACATCAAATGATTCACCCCCCTCCAAAAGGTCTGGCGGCGCACCTCCCCCCATAGAGACAACCCCGAAAAAGCCTACACCTAGACGACGGCACAACATTGGGCGCAAAGGACGGCGCAGCAGAGTGCGAGGGCAGAGCAATCCCGGGCCGACACCCGACAAGCAAACCAATATGACAATAAACAGAAACGAAGCCAGCAAGTTCTCCAGTCCCGACAACCACAACACACATGTAATCAGCATCCAAGGGCACCCGTACCACAAAGATTTTGATTCATGATTTAAGATTTAGTTTTAATATTTAGGTTTAGATTCAACATTTAGATTTAGATTTGACATTCAGATTCACCATTTGGATTTACATGCAATATTTAGAATTAGTTTTAAGATTTAGATTTAGATTTAACATTTAGGTTTGGATTTAAGATTAAGATTTAGATTTATAATTTGGATCCAGATTTCAATATTTTATTTCAGAGTGAAACATTTATTTGAACTTAAAAATGATTAAAATGAGCTAAAATGTTAGATAAGTGTTTTAAAAGTAAGAAAATTGAGCTAAATGTGTGAAATATATCTAGGAGAAAATTTTGACAGAACTTTTACATCCGGCACCCCATATGCTTGTCCTGTTTTATTGTAATGTCTAGAGCGCTATCATTGAGAAACACAATATTTAACCATAATAAGGAAAGTGAATTAAATATTATATTGCAACAGTAAATGAAAATACAGTAAACAATGACAAAAAAAACAAACAAATGTCTTATGGCTTTCTGGTGTGACCTTCCACTGGTTTACGAGTCTGCCCCCTATTCCTTTACGGGTTAACCACACTTAATGCTTTATGTATGCCGCGTGTGACACTCTTTGCATAAATGATTCCAAATAATTGGGATTTATAAATAATTCATTGTTTATTAATGCAGGTGAAATAGCTTTTTGGCTTGGACTGGTGTCTGTCATTCAGAAAATAAGAGGAGGAGGTCGTATCAGATACTTTGGCGGTAAAAAAAAAAAAGAAGTAAATAAATAGATAAATAACGTCAGTGAAATGAACAAAATCAAAATGCATGAGAACCAATTGTCATTGCAGCAACCTAAGTGATATTGTCCCTGGTATTTTTTTTCTATTTTCAAACAATGGCTTAAGCGTTTTGGAAAATGATATGGAATCATGAACGTCTGACATCTACCACAAACAATTAATTAACTTAATACATCTGTTTAGTCATTGTTAGGGTGTCAGGGGAGGTTGTCATAAAATCTACCACTCAACTATCTGGAGAGTGTAAAAATACAGTGGGCAATTTAGTAATGAGAAAAAACATTGCGTCTAGGTAGAATTTGCCTGGTTTAATAAGCCTCCTGTGCAAATGCATATCCATCTGAAGCACTGGTGGCTGCTGGTCTTTCACGTAGGGGACGTTCATTGTCAGCTACTCTTTAAACATGAGTACAGTCTCCAAAAACAGATAAAAGATATAGAGATGGTAGACTCAGAACAGAGAATGAAACTTGAAACAAGCTCTGGCCATGTTTTATGTTTCAAAATTGCTGATTAGCTCAATTTCCTGTCAATCAAAAAATAATTCAGCCTCCGACAGATTACCCAACTTTTTATTTACTTTTAGAGATGCTGAGCATTCTATGGGCGGGACAAAACCGAGCATTTATTCGATGACTGTCTAGTTTGCCTGCAGTGGAACAACCCACTCTATGCTCCCCAATTTGAAGTCAATGGACGCTCACCTTCGTCGCTGGTTAATGCTCTGCGGCGCTACCACAATAAATAAGTAAGTGGTTGCCTCAGCTGTTGCTAAAGTAGATGATTTTGAACTGCGTATGTTTAGTTAATTAAATGTAGACACAAAAGTACATATTTGATCATTTGACCATTATTATTTCGAACAATTGAGGGGAAACTGAGCTTACTTTGGTGTCTGACTGCAGTCGCCATTTATCTGAACATTTCTCATGGACATCTGTAATTTTTCACCATTTGCAAAAACTGTCTCAATATTTTCCTCACCAGGAATTCACAGACAAAGTAAAGCTGACCTGATCTTTAAACATGTCAGCTAATAAGTGGCCAGGAAAGAAAGATTTCCATAAGCATTGGACTTTTTGCTAGAGGGGTGAAAATGATCTTGTTTACATTTTGTTTATGTATGTTCTATTCTTAAATATGTGTTTTTTTCCCCCAATATCTAAACACCTAGTCAGGTTTTATTTAGCTAAGCAATACTCTCTTATACCAAAGGTATATTTTCCAACTTTCACCCGTGTCCATTCCAAATCACAGCTCACATTTTTTGCAAAAGAGACACCCGAGCTACAAGCTGCAGGGTTGTCTGAGGCAGGCCTTGCATTTCCCCTTTCTTGTCCTAAATGCCTTGCCTGATATTGTAATTACAGGGCTGTCATGACCTTGCTTCGACACTGACTGACCCAAACATGTGAAACTGGGAACTCTGGAGGCTAGAAATTTTCAGACTAATGAAGAGAGTCGGTGCGCTTCTCTTTGAGTGTGCTATAATATTTCTTTTGGCAGAGGTCATGGGTGACTCAACATACATCATCGCCAACTTATTAGATCTTGAGGCAATTAGTTGAAAACAAACAGGCGAGACAGATGAGCTATTGAGTCGCCTGAACAGGCAGAAAATAGACTGTGGTGCTCAGACATTTCAGAGCAGCATCAAAGTGGCATCAAGAGGAAGAAAGGAACACATTGTTGCAATGCAATGCCAATACAGTAGTGGGGGTTCGGAGCATTATTTTTCCAGTGATTCAGGTTACAGACCCGGCTTGGCCGATTATATTAGAGCGACAGAGGGAACTTTCACCTGGACACTATGTGCAACGTGCAGCATGGTTAGTTTAGGATTAAAACCCCCATTTAAGCGCCCCCCTTTGACATGAGAAATCAAGCCTGTAGATTATATTGTTCAGGGCAGACCTTCAGTCTGTCATTAGGGTCAAGGGGACATCTTGATGTTAACTCCCATAATGACTGCAACAAGTCTGGCTGAAGAAATCTTAAACCACCCCGTCTATGCTCAAAGGGAGGGGATATCGCTTCCTCACATAATTGTCTGCAATAATTACAAATTGTCTTTTGAGCTGCCTAAGGAGCGGACAAAATGAGGTCTTTGGAATGCCATTCACTTGGTATTGCTCACATATTCGTGAGGGATGAGATAACGATGACACATAAGATTTGTGCATGTGGCAATTAATTAACTGTTTGAAAAGCAACACCTGAGTCAGACAAAAAAATGGTGTTCCTGAAAAGATTCATGTTGTCAAAATAATCCTTGTTCGCCAAAAGTATAACAAATACGCACAGCTTCTTGTCCTACAGAAATAATGTATTTAATGGTACGGCATCTACATGGATCAGTACGGAGCCCCTGAAGGGACATGGATGGAAACATGAAATCTCGCAATACTTTTGCGAGGTCTCGCAAAAGGTTTTTTTCCTATGTCAGTGAACCGGAAGTAAAACAGACACAGCGATGGTGAATCGGAAGTTAAACAGACAAATCGATGGAGGAGCCCACCCATCATCCGTGGGAGAAGTTTGTTGATTTCTATTTTAGGACTAGCCGAACATATAAAAACATAAAATCGTATTTTGGTCCCACCTCAAAGCACAGAGGATGGGTAGGTTGCCGCATGCTCTTGCTCCTCTATAGCTGTGTCTGTTTCACTTCCGGTTCACCATCGCTGTATCTGTTTTACTTCCATTTCACTGACATAGAAAAAAAAACTTTTGCGAGATCTCGCAAAAAGTATTGCAAGACTATTGCAAAACATCCATGTCCCTTTAGGAGCTCCGTAGTTCAGTACGTACCTTGGTATTAAGGTCATTTTGTCTGCGCAGCAAGGGAACACAATGAAAAACATTAGACTGCTTTTTCAATTGTGACCCTTTAATGGGTTTTAAAAATAACCTTGAAAAAAACTACAAACTACTGGCAGCTAAATTGTCAATAAATACAATTCTGAAATAATAGAACTCCAATAAAGATATAGGATACAGAATAAAATTAAGGATGCGGTGGACATGTTGACACATTTGTGTCTCTCACTTTAATGTGTACAGATTAGGAATGTGTACCAAATTGAAGTTTCTGTACTGAAAAGTCTTGATACAAGTACTTACTACCGTTTATTGTTCACAAATTTGAAGTGAGGAATACTACTCCACTAGAAAAGCACACAATCTATAAAACAATGCTGTGTTCCACCATTATTTGTGTGATTGCGACATAATACTCGCTTGTGATGGGAAAATCGATACCAAAAAAACATTAATACCGAAACAAAGTTTTCCTACAGTGGTATTGATTCTCAAATTGCAATGTAAACATTTTGACACATGTGGAGAGATGTCTGTTCATTGTAATAAATCGTGTGACTGGGACTACTTTTTCTTCCACTTTTAATTTTTACTATACATTTTATTTTTTGTGCTAAATTGACTATTCCATTTTTAGTAATGAGGTAATTTTTTCGCAAGTCAATAAATGATAATTATGATAATTAATACATGAAAATTAACTGAATACATTGCCACGTTTGTGTGTGTTTTTTTTCATTGTCTGTCGCTTTCAATCAGGATGCAAGAGGGTTCAGTCTTTGCATCGCTCTAAGCACCTTAGCTATTTATTAAATAGAACAATTGAATGAACAGAGTGGTTCCTCATTTTAGCCGTCCACAATCTTTGCATAGGTGGGCGGAGGCTGGACCGCAAGCTTATGCTCACAAGATGCTCATACAGAGTATTGCTGCTTGCTAGTAAAAAACACTGCAAAATAACAAAATTTAGGAAGAAAAAAATATGATTGCAAAGCCAAATGTCCCAGTGTGGGATTATTTTGGCTTCAAACAGAATGGGCAGGACTAGCCCAATAACCAGCACAAGGAGCCAGGATGCTTAATTTTTTCGAAAACAATAAGAAAATACTCCACCTTACCCTGGTTTTCCAATTGGGTAAAATAGCTCCACTTCAACATGTTCAATACTAATTGATTGCAATTTTTACTAACAGAGATTGAAAGTCAATTTTATTTTCATGTTTATTTACTTATTTAGGATATTTAAAAGTTACTGATCTTCAGCCATCCATCTTCTTCCGCTTATCCGAGGTCGGGTCGAGGGGGCAACAACCTAAGCAGGGAAACCCAGACTTCCCTTTCCCCAGCCACTTCGTCCAGCTCCTCCCGGGGGATCCCGAGGCGTTCCCAGGCCAGCCGGGAGACATAGTCTTCCCAACGTGTCCTGGGTCTTCCCCGTGGCCTCCTACCGGTTGGACGTGCCCTAAACACCTCCCTGGGGAGGCGTTCGGGTGACATCCTGACCAGATGCCCGAACCACCTCATCTGGCTCCTCTCGTCGTGAAGGAGCAGCGGCTTTACTTTGAGTTCCTCCCGTATGGCAGAGCTTCTCACCCTATCTCTAAGGGAGAGCCCCGCCACACGGCGGAGGAAACTCATTTCGGCCGCTTGTACCCGTGATCTTATCCTTTCGGTCATGACCCAAAGCTCATGACCATAGGTGAGGATGGGAACGTAGATCGACCGGTAAATTGAGAGCTTTGCCTTCCGGCTCAGCTCCTTCTTCACCACAACGGATCGGTACAACGTCCGCATTACTGAAGACGCCGCACCGATCCGCCTGTCGATCTCACAATCCACTCTTCCCTCACTCGTGAACAAGACTCCTAGGTACTTGAACTCCTCCACTTGGGGCAGTGTATCCTCCCCAACCCGGAGATGGCATTCCACCCTTTTCCGGGCGAGAACCATGGACTCGGACTTGGAGGTGATAATTCTCATTCCGGTCACTTCACACTCGGCTGCAAACCGATCCAGTAAGAGCTGAAGATCCCGGTCAGATGAAGCCATCAGGACCACATCATCTGCAAAAAGCAGAGACCTAATCATGCGGTCACCAAACCGGAACCCCTCAACGCCTTGACTGCGCCTAGAAATTATGTCCATAAAAGTTATGAACAGAATCGGTGACAAAGGACAGCCTTGGCGGAGTCCAACTCTCACTGGAAATGTGTTCGACTTACTGCCGGAAATGCGGACCAAGCTCTAGCACTGATCGTACAGGGAGCGGACCGGCACAATAAGACAGTCCGATGCCCCATACTCTCTAAGCACTCCCCACAGGACTTCCCGAGGGAAACGGTCGAATGCCTTCTCCAAGTCCACAAAGCACATGTAGACTGGTTGGGCAAACTCCCATGCACCCTCAAGAACCCTGCGGAGTGTATAGAGCTGGTCCACAGTTCCACGACCAGGACGAAAACCCCACTGTTCCTCCTGAATCCGAGGTTCGACTATCCGGCGTAGCCTCCTCTCCAGTACACCTGAATAAACCTGACCGGGAAGGCTGAGGAGTCTGATCCTACGATAGTTGGAACACACCCTCCGGTCCGACTTCTTAAAGAGAGGAACCACCACCCCGGTCTGCCAATCCAGAGGTACCGCCCCCGATGTCCACGCGATGCTGCAGAGTCGTGTCAACCAGACAGCCCCACAGCATCCAGAGCCTTAAGGAACTCCGGGTGGATCTCGTCCACCCCCGGGGCTTTGCCACCGAGGAGCTTTTTAACTACCTCAGCGACCTCAGCCCCAGAAATAGGAGAGTCCACCACAGATTCCCCAGGCACTGCTTCCTCATAGGAAGACGTGTTGGTGGGATTGAGGAGGTTTTCGAAGTATTCCAATAATGGTAAAACTTATTGATGAGAAATAAAATGTGTATCACGTTTGAAAGGGTTACAGGCATTATTATTATAATTATACATTATGATTATGTTAGTCTTAATTTGGTCTCAAAATGTTGACAATAACATAATTTATTGGAAATAACTTAAAACAATTTAATCGACCCAGGCCTTGTGCATCAGTTTCATCATGATCATAATAGAAACACAGTTTAAGTAAAGGCACAGGAAATGTTCATAGTAATATGACATAAGAGTTAGTATGATCATATAGGCCAGAGGAAATGTACAGGCCTGAACATTTTTTTTTTTGGCATATTTTGTCGGTGACAGTCTTTTGACATACAATTAGGTTTTCTGTTAATTGTACATTAATTCTGCAATTTCTAGTAAGGTAACTGTTGGCCCTGTTTGTCATTCTCTGTGAATGTGTTCATCATAACTCTCCTCAAGATCCTGCACATCCATTGCAAAATTAGGGACGGTATCACTTATGCTATTGGCAATGTAGTTGTAAGCTGGCAAATTCCATACAAACCTCTCAGAGGAATTTGCCTCATCACCGTTTCTAATTTCATTGTCTTTTGAGAATGATGGTCCAAAAGCGCCTTTGAAGTTGAAATCTTAGGCCTGGCATTATCATACCAAAATAAGTACAATATAAGCAAGCTGAGGAGCTGTTACGAATTGAGACACTGACATCAGATTTGATGAGGGCAATCATTCATGCCAAAGTCATATTGCAAAGTCTTAGGCAGATCTTAACATTTTGATGTTTTTCACGGTGAATATGCAGTAGTTCATGAAGACAGTTCTGGGGCAATCTGTTTTAATGCTATCCCACAGTCACTATGCTTAAACTTGATCCCTCACTGGATATCATGTTGGGAAATGCTTTGACTGCAGTACCGGTATAATAAACCAAAGAGGCCATAAAACATATTTTTCATTTGTTTTGCTATTATTCTATAAAATCCAGGTTTAAGGTCATTAACTCAAATTATTCTCTCTTTGAAACAACTTTTTCACCTTACAAAGGTGCAAAAGTGGTTATTTTGGCTAATATGGACATAAATGTTTCCGTATGGGCCTCTGACACATGGTCCACTTGTATATGTGTATCCAATTGTATGCCAACAAGAAATGACAATGTGAGTCTTCATTATGTAAAGTAATTGTGCCCCAGTGTTGAAATTATAGCACTGCAGTCCTTTACAATATAACTAGATAAAGTTACTTAACCACATTCCCATGCTAACACTAAAATTAATTAAACCTTATTTAGCATTAAATTCAGCAACGGTCAACATGAATTTATAGATTCAAATTCATCAAATGTACTGTACTCTATAGTAAATGTAACCTGTTTTATTATTTACATACACACATTATACTTACCAACAAGAGCCATGTTTCTAATATTATTATTAAAAAAAACAAAAACAGTAAAAGCAGTATTTTTTCGAAAGTTAGGAATAGCCATCCAATTTGAATTAATAAACATACAATTATCAAACCTACAGATTGTAATTTTTTTGGGGGGGCTCAAACACAGATTTGTTTGTAACTGTCCTTGCTACAAAGGTATCACAATTTATCCTAACATGTCAAGTCAGTAATCAGGTTCATTCAGGCCGACCGTACATTAATGCAACATGTTATTATTTTTTTTATTAATTGAGAAATCTTATTTCATATACACTC
Source organism: Nerophis ophidion (assembly GCF_033978795.1). NCBI lineage: Eukaryota > Metazoa > Chordata > Actinopteri > Syngnathiformes > Syngnathidae > Nerophis > Nerophis ophidion. The sequence goes on along the minus strand of NC_084621.1, from coordinate 49,629,025 downwards.
TAATAACTGACTGAAGGATGCTTCGTGGGTTGCATAGTAATTTTCTACAACCATTCCTTTAGCTATTGTGGATCTCTGTAGGTTGTATCCAATATTCTGGCCAGTGATTTATTCTGCATTGACCTCAACAAAGCTTCTCATTATTAAAACTTGAGCTTATTTGTGATAACTGCTTACAAAATAAGTCTCAACATACATTAGGAACATGGGTTTAACATTGTTTTAGTGAGGGATATTATTTGTTCAATCATCCACATTAGTGCTGCAGCAATCAAGTATTCTGTTACGTAGTTCGTTCCGATAATCAAGTAGTCTGATACAACACACTTTTCTAGGCCCATTGCATATTTTATTTTTCCAGCTTGCAATAGCCTTCATTATTTTTCTCTGAAAAAAGCACTTGAAAAATCGCGTTTAACATATGTGTTTTAATAAAAAATAAAACTCTCCGCTATTAGCATTGACCATGTAGAAACATATGTCAGCGTAATTAAAGTGTTCATATTTAAAAGACTCCAAGTAGTCCGGATTGTATAACTTTTTATTAGTTGCATTTATAAATTAATAATCGAAGCAACAGAATATAATGCGAATCAATTTTATTAGGAATACCATATATTCCGGCTAAAGAGTGCACTGGTTTTCAAGCCACACCCACCAAATTTTAGACAATTTTAGTTTTACATATATTAACCACACTGGACTACAAGCCACAGATATATACCAATACCAAATATGTTGTAAACGTTTATCTACATACCTTAATAGGCTGGAGAAATGGTTGATCAAACAAAACAGAAGTCATCATCATGGACCCACTAGTTGTGGAAGCTAGCTCTTCTATCAGCTAAAGAGACTCAATAACTCCAAATTGATGTTTCGGTGAATTTTACAAAACGGAAACAGAAAAAAAGAATGCATTGTAAACGTGATAGCATTTTTGCTAATGCTAACAACGTTAGCTTGATTACATTATGATAACATGTACAAATATGCATTGAAATACTCTTACAGACATCACACATGAGGCCATTTAGTAACTATAAATGGTTTTAGTAATATTGTAAAAAATTACAGACGGTGTTTGAAGTGATGAATGAAGAATGTTTTTGAGCACAAACGCTGTGGACGGTTTTACTTCCGGTTCAAGGCTTTAAAGGCCTACTGAAATGAGATTTTTCTATTTAAACGGGGATAGCAGGTCCATTCTATGTGTCATACTTGATCATTTCGCGATATTGCCATATTTTTGCTGAAAGGATTTAGTAGAGAACATCCACGATAAAGTTTGCAACTGTCGGTGTTAAGACAAAAGCCTTGCCTCTACCGGAAGTCGCAGACGATGACGTCACATGTTGATGGCTCCTCACATATTCACATTGTTTTTAATGAGAGCCTCTAACAAAAAGTGCCATTCGGACCGAGAAAACGACAATTTCCCCATTAATTTGAGCGAGGATGAAAGATTTGTGTATGAGGATATTGATAGCGACGGACTAAAAAAAAAAAAAAAAAAAAAAAAACTAATTAAAAAAAAAACGCAAATGCATTGGGATGGATTCCTATGTTTTTAAACACATTTACTAGGATAATTCTGGGAAATCCCTTATCTTTCTATTGTGTTGCTAGTGTACTAGTGAGTTTAATATTACCTAATAGTCGGAAGGGTGTCTCCACGGGTGTGTTGACGCGCAGTGTCTCAGTGAAGTCGACGGCAGCTTCATGGACGGCCCAAACTCAGCTTTTCTCTGGTAAGAAGCTACTTTTTAACCACAATTTTCTCACCAAAACATGCTCATTAACATTTGGTCTGGATTCATGTTCGCTTGGAATTTTAAACAAGGAATCACCGTGTGTTTGTGTGGCTAAAGGCTAAAGCTTCCCAACTCCATCTAGCTCCTTTGACTCCTCCAATATTAATTGAACAAATTGCAAAAGATTCAGCAACACAGATGTCCAAAATACTGTGTAATTAGGCCGTTAAAGCAGACGACATTTAGCTGTGTGTGTGCGTAGCGCTCATACTTCCTAAAAACACGTGACGTCTTGCGTACACGTCATCATTACACAACGTTTTCAAGACGAAACTCCCGGGAAATTTAAAATTGTAATTTAGTAAACTAAACCGGCCGTATTGGCATGTGTTGCAATGTTAATATTTCATCATTGATATATAAACTATCAGACTGCGTGGTGGGTAGTAGTGGGTTTCAATAGGCCTTTAAACAGGAGGATATATTTTCAACTCACAGCACCTGCTGTGATCTAACTCGGCGCCATAGCACAAATAACACACCGATTCGGTTTCTTGGTCTGTGTAATATGAAAACTATTTGTTTAGTACAAAAATGATGGCTGTTAGCAAACACAAATCCATAATTTAGTCACACCGTTTTATAAGCCGCAGGATTCAAAGCATTGGAAAAATGTAGCAAACTTATAATATAAATAAAGAAAATCTATGTGTTTGACTTAACGCTGCCGCACTAAACCAAATGATGCATATGACTACAGTTTCTTCATTTTTGTTTGCGCATCTCTTCAAATTTTACTCTTGAGGAGATTAAAATAATTGATTGATTGATTAATTAGATTGTTTAGAATGGTCTCTATTACTGTAGCAGAAACGGCAGTTAGTGTTATTTTCCCTGGTTTGCAAAAAATATCATCAGATAGGTCTCGTTTTCAGACTTTTATAGAGCCAGGTTGGGTTTTTTTGTCTGGTGGTTATGTGTGTGTGAGGTTGGTGAATCTCACGGGGACTGCTGGGTAGGTGGTGAGGTTGGATTTGGGGTCTCATTGCCTATGCATGGCGGCGTTGTAGGGAGATTAGAATAACACTGACTATATTCTGTAAATGAAGAAGAGAGGCATTGGAAGCCTCCGGAGTCCATTATGGATTTTAATAATACATCAAGGTAGTGTAACTGAATAACTGATCTCAGAGGGGGAAGAGAAGAGGTATGAGGGAAATAAAAATGCACACGTGAGATTTAGCTAATATACAATATAAATTATGAAAACAAAAATTACTTTTAGTTATCTTGTCTTTCTACTTTTATTCATTTTTATTTTGTTTCCCGTCAAGTTCCCCCGTAATCCAGAACATGGTGTAAACAAATAAAAAAAGAGGCAAACCCGTTTGGCATCTCTGTAGATTAATTAATGTGCCTGCAAGTTGGCATCACAGAGTGAAAATTATGTGCATAAATAATATCACTAATTAAAAAGATGCAGATTAACATGCAAATAATGTTAATGAGGATCTGCAATTCCGGGGTGTATTCGCATAACATCAACAATTTAATGTCTTGGTGTGACTGTGTTTGCATTGCATAAATAAAATTCAAAGAGCCGTGCATAGAACATTCTGTCGGAGCCTGTGTTTCCACTTGCGAGTTATAAATTTAGTGGGCAGTCACAGCCACTTCTTTGGCAGATGCAAAAGTTATTATCTCAAAGGCTGGCTGAAGTGGCGCCATGAGCCCGTATGACCAGCTGTTGGTGAGGGGCTCGCCAGAAAAACACTAAGACAATTAACTGTATTAGTTACCGGGCTCCACTGTTTATTTTCTCTCAGATTAATTTCGCATGGCTGGAATCTGCTGGGTAGGGGGACACACACATGAACAAAAAAAACAACAACATTTTTCCCATCGGGAGAAAATATGTGAAAATGTCCAACATTGTAAAGCAAATTTATGGTACCTGTTTATAAAAGGTAACCACCTCAATTTCCACAATTTCCTATTGAGTTTTGTTGCTTTAAATGAGGGGAAAATAAAATAAAAATAATACATTCAATAGTCTGTTGTCATGCAATGTCTTCTTTCAAAGTACATAGTGTAGAGAAAGAACAAGTAAAACACTTTTGATAAATGTGTTATTGAATTTGGCAAAACTGTGGCTATTAAATTGGCATGCATGTTTTTTTTTTAAAGTAGCTCCAACACTTACTTTTCATGCCAATATTTTAAGGGCATACCATGATTTATTTTTTTCTAATTTTAAAACGCTTCCTAGTGGTCTAAAAAACATTTAATGATGGTTTGTTGGGCAATATTTTGGATGGATTTAGTTTTACAGCCCTTTTAGTTTTACAGTCTTCCAACCGCTTTCTAACCTTCTCTTCCAAATGCTCCGTTTTGTGGGCAGTCCTAAATTACGTGCCGAAGTGCTCCTCCAGGCCAAGCCCCATTTGACTGCATCTCCACCCCGTCAGCCATGTTGTAGTTTTTTATAGCTTCCAAATCAAGTCCACTGACAGATATAAATAGGAAGTACATGCCGCTTTGTATTAGAAATTGCAACATTGGAGGATTTTAGCATGCATGTGCATGTACAAGCCAGTCTGCCCCACAACAAGAATATGCCTATCTCAGCTACAATCGGGCGGAAGGCAGAATACACCCTGGACAAGTCGCCACCTCATCGCAGTATGTGTACAAATCTTTATTTATAATTGAATCACTTGTTTATTTTTCAACAAGTTTTTAGTTGTTTTTATATCTTTTTTTCCAAATAGGTCAAGAAAGACCACTACAAATGAGCAATATTTTGCACTCTTATACAATTTAATAAATCAGAAACTGATGACATAGTGCTGTCTTTTACTTCTTTATCTTTTTTTTTTCAACCAAAAATGCTTTGCTCTGATTAGGAGGTACTTGAATTAAAAACATGTTCACAGGGGGTACATCTCCGGAAAAAGGTTGAGAACCACTGCTCTAAAAGCCGTAGATGTTATTGTCACATATGCATGCACAGTAGATGGCAGTATTGTCCTATTTAAGAGTGTCACAACATTGCTGTTTACGGCAGACAAACTGATTTACGGTAGAAGAAAATGTGACTGCTGTTGTTGTATGTTGTTACCGCGCTGGGAGGACGTTAATGAGACTGCCTAACAATAAACCCACATAAGAAACCAAGAACTCGCCCTCGATCATTCTACAGTTATAACGTAATTGGGCAGGCACTCTGTTTATATTGTGGGAAAGCGGACGTGAAACAGGCTGTCGACACGTCACCGGGGTCCGCATGGAGCTGGAGGGGGCGTGGCCTCCAGCTCCACCTGAATTTCGGGAGATTTTCAGGAGAAAATTTGTCCCGGGAGGTTTTCGGGAGAGGCGCTGGATTTCGGGAGTCTCCCGGAAAATCCGAGAGGGTTGGCAAGTATGACCTCCAGCAATACTCCATTCACATGCCGTCATCCGCACATTTACCAAGTATTAGCGACATTGTTATTATCAAAGCTAACACCAGGAAATTGTTTTTTTATAACACGGTGCCCTGATCACAAAGAGCAATTGACTGCAGCTATTGACATACTGAGCTGCTGCTGCATCACCTCTTAGTTGGTGAAAGTTTGTGATAAAATATAAATAATTACCTCACATGTATAATAAAAATGTGTGACTATTAATTGAGAAGTTGGTCAACTTTTAAAATTAATCAAGACCCAAAAACATCGCCAAGAATACACAACAATATGCTTTTTTTTTTTTTTTACCTGGTAAGTGAGGATTATGAGGAATTCATCATATAAATGGGGAACACAAGTGTTTGGCTGAAAGATATAAACATCCCATCGATGGGCATCCCATTGAAGGTGAGCATTGTATGTAAGTGATACTTTTATTATGTAGTATTTTATTTAGTGTTTAGCACTGAGTAATACTGCTACATGATGATCAGTGTTTCACTACTGCTGGATCTGCTTAGCACACAGCTTCTAAAACATGTAACTCATCCTCTGTATTTTCAGTCTCAAAAATCTAAGGTTCTGGGATATTATTGTCCCAAAATTTAGATTTTTGGCTCTAATAAGTGTGTGCCATGATTAGTAGTCGTCAATAGAGAATGTTGCTATGCGCTTTGTGAAATCAATGCGCCACAAAAATGTTCTGGAAATGCTTAAAATGACCAAAACAGGATAAATATTACATGGTGTTAAGGATGTGCCGGTTACTACATTGCATACAGTATATACCTACAGCATGTACAAACGTATATGAAACATTGTTGGAGGTTTTTTAAAGTTTTTTAGAGGGGCTATATAGGCAGACTATATGTAATCATTACCATGTTTAGCTGCGTATTGATAACCTTAATATATTATTTAGAATTAATAAAAAAAATGTATATATGTGTTCTTGTATCACATAAAGATTATGAATGATAGTCAAAATTACAAAAAAAAAAAGTGTAGTTCCCCTTTAATGTATTTCGCAGTGGAAAGTGAAACAGGAAAGCAGAGTGAGTGCATCCTTTCCTGAGAGGAACATATCTGCTACATTTTGGATGGCTACCTACAGAATAAACAAAGGGTTTTTTCTTAACTTTTTGGAAAAAAAATATACTGCTTCTGTCAGTCAACAGTGAGTTGACACTGAGGAAAAGAACAGCTCCCCAGTCTGCAGTGCTATGACTCACATGGATTTTTTTCACAGAACACATCAATTTCACATTGGCTGAAGGTTCTAAGCCTGTTGATATTACAATGAGACAGGATGTATTGCTGTACTAAGTGATACTTTGCTTTCCCCCCTTGTTTGCCTTTTTAAAACATTGTAGCTCAATATGAGTTCAAATAAAGCAATAGTAAAGCGATGTGTGGTTTGAAACATTCAGAAAGTATCCACGGCGCTGTTGACACTGCCTCCTTCGACCTCCCCGTTTTGTTAACTGTATACAGTACCATAAGCATTAAACGACAAGGTCAAGTGGATTGTTTGTTTTATTCCTAATTATTGTATCAACCTAGCTGTTAAACTTAAGTAGTTATGTAATTTTTTAAATTATTTACAATGTTTTTTATTGAGAAAAAAATGCTCAATTACCCATTTGTTATATTGATTTGATATACAGTATTTTATAGCACATTATATTATGACTAAGTGAGTTTGAGTATTTTTGAGCATGTATATACAGTCATAGTCAAAAGTTTACATACACTTGTAAAGACCATAATGTCTTGAGTGTACAATCATTTCCACAACTCTAATTTTTTTGTGACAGAATGATTGGAGGACATACTTGTTTTTCATCTGACACATAACTTTTCTCCAGAAGGTATTATCTTTGTTAATGTGGTGAGCTGTTTGGCCGCAATACCCAGCAATATGTTTGGAGGAGAAAAGGTGAGGCATTTAATCCCAGGAACATCATCCCTGCCGTCAAGCATGGTGGTGGTCGTGTTATGCTCTGGGCCTGTTTGGCTGCCAATGGAACTGGTGCTTTACAAAGAGTAAATGGGACAATGAAAAATTAGGATTACCTCCAAATTCTTCAGGACAACCTAAAATCATCAGCCCGGAGGTTGGGTGTTGGGTGCAGGACAATAACCCCAAACACATGTCAAAAGTGGTAAATGAATGGCTACATTGGGCTAAAATTAAGGTTTTAGAATGGCCTTCACAAAGTCCTGACTTAAACGTGTGGACAATAATGAAGAAACAAGTCCATGTCCAAAAACCATCAAATTTAGCTGAACTGCACCGATTTTTTTCAAGAGGAGTGGTCAAAAATTCAAGTTAAAGCTTGCCAGAAGCTTGTGGATGGCTACCAAAAGTGTCTTATTGCAGTGAAACTTGCCAAGGCAAATATTAACATTGATGTATGTATAGTTTTGACCCAGCAGATTTGGTCACATGTTTAGTAGACCCATAATTAATTCATAAAAATAACCACAATTCATGAATGTTTTTTGTGACCAACAAGTATATGCTCTAATCACTCTATCACAAAAACATAAGAGTTGTAGAAATTATTGGAAACTCAAAACAGTCATGACATTGTATTCTTTACAAACTTTTGACCACAACTGTAAGGGTTACTTACACTGAATCACATCTCATGGTCACAATTATACAACTCAACATGTCCGGAAACCTAACTCAACTAGATAGATAGATAGATAGATAGATAGATAGATAGATAGATAGATAGATAGATAGATAGATAGATAGATAGATAGATAGATAGATAGAAGGGCAGAAGGCGGTGTAAACCCTGGACAAGTCGCCACCTCATCACAGGGCCAACACAGCACAGATAGACAGACAACATTCACACTCACATTCACACACTAGGGACCATTTAGTGTGTCCAAGGTGCATGTCTTTGGAAGTGGGAGGAAGCCGGAGTACCCGGAGGGAACCCACGCAGTCACGGGGAGAACATGCAAACTCCACACGGAAAGATCCAGAGCCCGGGATTGAACCCAAGACTACTCAGGACCTTCGTATTGTGAGGCAGACACACTAACCCCTCTCCCAGCGTGGTGCCAGAGGCTGAATCCTATTAATAATAATTAATTACCCATTAATCTAGCTCAGTAGAAGCCTATAAGTCCTATCTTAAAACTCATTTGTATACTCTAGTCTTTAAATAGACCCCCTTTTTAGACCAGTTGATCTGCCGTTTCTTTTATTTTCTCCTCTGCCCCCCCTCTCCCTCGTGGAGGGGGTTGGGGGGTGAGGTCCGATGGCCATGGATAAAGTGCTGGCTGTCCAGAAGAGTCGGGACCCGGGGTGGACCTGTGCATCGATTGGGGACATCTCTGCGCTGCTGACCCTTCTCCGCTTGGGATGGTCTCCTGCTGGCCCCACAATGGACTGGACTCTCACTATTATGTTAGCTCCACTATGGACTGGACTTTCATAATATTATGTTATGTTAGACCAGCGGTTCTTAACCAGGGTTCGATCGAACCCTACGGGTTCGGTGAGTCGACCTCAGGGGTTCGGCCGAGGTCAAAACACACCCGATTCTTCGTGTAAATACAAACTTCTCCCTGTTGGCATATTACGGATATGGCAACAGCTGATTGATTTGCAGGTGTGTAATTTGTTGTGAGTTTATGCACTGTCTTAGTTTTGTTGTTTGAACAAGGTGATGTTCATGCACGGTTCATTTTGTGCACCAGTAAAAAAAATAGGGTAACACTTTAGTATAGGAAACATATTCACCATTAATTAGTTGCTTATTAACATGCAAATTAGTAACATATTGGCTCTTAAATAGTCATTAGGTACTAATTAATGCCTTATTCGGCATGGCCTTATTATAACCCTAACCCTCTAACCCTGACCCTAACCCTAACCAAATAACTCTAGATTAAGTCTTTATTACTTAAAATATGTTCCCCTAGTGTCCAAAAAACTCTAAATTAAGTCTTTGTTACTTAGAATATGTTCCCTATACTAAAGTGTTACCAAAAACATACAACTTTGTCTTGAATTTGGAAAAAAAAACATTTTATTTTCACCAAAGAAGGGTTCAGTGAATGCGCATATGAAACTGGTGGGGTTCGGTACCTCCAACAAGGTTAAGAACCACTGTGTTAGACCCACTCGACGTCCATTGCTTTCGGTCTCCCCTAGAGGGGGAATGGCGGTTGCCCACATATGCGGTCCTCTCCAAGGTTTCTCATAGTCATTCACATCTACGTCCCACTGGGGTGAGTTTTTCCTTGCCCTTATGTGGGCTCTGTACCGCAGATGTTGTGGTGGCTTGTGCAGCCCTTTGAGACACTTGTGATTTAGGGCTATATGAATAAACATTGATTGACATTAATCATGTTAAAACTATATTTTATGGAGGAATTTGCTTCAATATTCAAACTTTTATATTTATGAATCCTGTTCAATAACCAATTGAGGTTCTCTTGTTACTATTTTACCAATTCTGTACTGAACAAGAGATTTTTACCCCACTCGGTTATAAATGAAGAAAGCCTTAACCTGTTACTGTTTTGACCACAGTACAGTTGCCACTAAATCTCATGATTTGATACAGCATTAAATCTTAACCGACTGGGGTGGATGTCACATAAGTTTGACAGGCAGAACATTTCATTTCTATATGTTATGAGGTCATAGAGCTTCTGTTGAAAATTGAGGAGCCTCACACTGTAAATCTAAATTCTGCTGTTGTGTCACATTAGGTGTACAAAGGACATTGGAATCAGGCTTCGTGGCACACAAGTGTTTCATCCTTATACCTGAAAAAAATTATATTGCAAAGACTTTTATATGGTTTGCAATTGCATCCTTGGTTGTGTGCAAGATGCAGGCCGTGCTAAAGTATTTTGACGCACCGGTTGCAAACGCTGTATGCTCAGGACATAAGGTTTGTATTATACTTGGCATGGACTATGCTACAGTTTGAAATTCCGAGAGCGAAGTGGAGAGAGAAACACAATGACCTCTTCAGCTGGGCACAGCTCAAGCAGCTGGCCAATAACTTAGACAGGGCTTTGTAATATGCTTGCTTTGGACTGCAGGGAACTGCACAGACAACACATAAAACTATGACAAGCAGATGATGGATTAGGGTCATAAGTCTCAGTTCAGCCGTGCAAACAAAACATCGTGATTGTGTGTTACGACAATGTGGGGTAATAGACAGAAATTAACAGATGTTGATTGCAGCCTGCATACTCTCAGCATGCAAAACAGCTCTGACAGAAAAGCGGTTAAGCTGAATGAAGCAAAACATTACAAGAGTGGAGCTGCGGCGCCAACCCGGCAAATATGTTTTTACTTTGTTTTACAAACTGTCTTCTTTAGTTTTCCCCATGACGGACGGACTGGCATGTCTGCGTTCAAGCCCAATTTTGTTTAGCGAAAAGATGAACGTATTTTTTTTTTTTTTTAAACCCTATAAAGTCAAACGTTTTTGATCTGCCATGGTGCTGTTTCAAAGTTGTCAGGGAGCGAACTTGTTTCAATGTAATGATTGCAGGGTTTTTTTTTAATGTTCTTCTCTCATAGCCTAAGGTGAAATGCACATTTCATCAAGGTTATGGAGGACTTGTGTTATTTGCGCTCCTCATGAATGTAAAGTTGAGTTTGCCTCTCTGAAGGCTTCCAGGGAGATTTGAATGCTGAACTACAAAGCACTTGTTATAGCTGAGTTTAATCAAATTCAACACTCTCAGTGTCTCTCAGCGCTGGACAGAAAGGTTGGAAATGAGTTAAAATAAATTGCTGGCTTTTAGAACGAGTAGATCATGATATTCTTCTTCATCAAGGTTTTTCTACACAACTGCAACATGATTGCCCGAAAAACACAAGGCCAATGAATATTTATCTTATTGTTAGAATGCATTCTTTTTAGTGTTCTTTATACTAACACCACTGTTTTAGAACACCTTATGTATGACAGTAGGTCTAAACCAGGGGTGTCAAACTCAAATACAGAGTGGGCCAAAATTCTAAACTGAACAAAGCCGCGGGCCAAAGTTGAACAACTTAAACCTTTTAATAGGGACCCAAGCAAGTTTTGCATTGAATATTGAACAAGCAAGGCTTATATAACTTTATAGTGACATGCAAAATCAAGTTTTGTTGGTAGCGGGGTTGTATATTGTGGCGTCCCGGAAGAGTTAGTGCTGCAAGGGATTCTGGGTGTTTGTTCTGTTGTGTTTTTGTTGTGTTACGGTGCGGATGTTCTCCCGAAATGTGTTTGTCATTCTTGTTTGGTGTGGGTTCACAGTGTGGTGTAAGAGTGTATGGCTGTTGACCAAGTATGACTTGCATTCACTTGTGTGTGTGTGTAGAAGCCGCATATATTACGTGACTGGGCTGTCACGCTGTTTGTATGGAGGAAAAGCGGACGTGATGACAAGTTGTAGAGCAGGGGTGCCCACACTTTTTCTGCAGGCGAGCTACTTTTCAGTTGACCAACTCGAGGGGATCTACCTCATTTATATATATCATTTATATTTATTTATTTATGAAAGACTTTTTTGTAAACAAGTTAAATGTGTTTAATGATAATACAAGTATGTGTAACACATATAGATGTCTTTCTTTCACGAAGACAAGAATATAAGTTGGTGTATTACCTGATTCTGATGACTTGCATTGATTGGAATCAGACAGTATTGATGATAATGCCCACATTTTCAAATGGAGGAAAAAAAAAGTTGTCCTTTCTGTACAATACCACATGAAAGTGGTTGGTTTTTGGCATCTAATTCATGCAGCTTCCATACACTTTACAAGAAAAACATTGGCGGCAAATTCCGTAGCTTGCTTGATTGACATTCACGGCACCCGAGAGTCTTGTGAGATGACGCTGGCTCCTGCCAGTTCATCATTATGAAAAAATGACAGAGAAGAAGGCGAGAAACACTTTTTATTTCAACAGACTTTCGCGCCGTCCCGTCCGTCAAAACTTTAAAGGCTGACTGCAAATTTCCTATCTTCACAATAAAAGCCCCGCTTCATGCTGCCTGCGCTAACAAAATAAGAGTCTCGGAAAGCTGGCGTGCACAAGTGATGGGCACTAAAATTCGGGATTCTCCTGGAAAAATTGGGAGGATTGGCAAGTATGAGAATTAGCGTTGAATGCGGTGATACAGCGGCACCGCCACTGTAAAATATCGGCGGGCCAGCTGTAATGTTAATTTATTATTGCCTCAAGGGCCAAATGAAATTACACGGCGGGCCAAATTTGACACAGAGTTTGACACCCATGGTCAAAACATTTGAGCGTTGCTATGAATGTAACCACAACTTTTACATTCCTTTGCGTTCAATGTTGTTGTTGTAAACCAAACCTTTAAGAAGTATTTGAAGATAAAAAAAAAAGTGTTATGATTTTTTCTTTTGATACATTGTTACTAAACTACGATGGATTTTGAATACATACGTAAATCAACAAACACATCAGCTTGTACATCAAGTGTTGACTTTTAGGTGTAATTACAAAGTTTGAAAAAATATGTCAAATATCATTATGAAGTTATAACTACAGATTAGGTCTGTCAAAAATTAAAAAAAAGTTTATTAATGTGATTGATCTTGACTCTGCATGCTTCTTTACCTTAACCACAGATTTGGTTATATAGTAAGTGATCAGGTATGACTGACTGGTGTGCTCGCTGGAAAAGTTCACTCCAAAATACACTCTGACTGGACTTGTTACCAAGTTTTGAGCCAATAACTGATGTGCATTCAAGTAAGCAATTAAGAAAATGTTCCTGACAATAAAACTGCATTTTTATTTTTAATATTGGGATCCTTTTTAAGTTATTTCAAATCAAACTAGCATAGGGATCACCATGATTAATCCAAATGCAAAAGTGTGATCAATCTGATTAAAAAAAAATAATAATAATATATATATATATATATATATATATATATATATATATATATATATATATATATATATATATATATATGTATATATATATACATATATATATATATATATATATATATATATATATATATATATATATATATATATATATATATATATATATATATATATATATATATATATATACCGTATATTACCAAATAGTAGCCTGGGCGTTTATTTCACAAAATAATTTTTGGAGACGGACGTTTAAAAGAAGCGGGCGGTTATTTGCACAAGGCTTTTATATATTTTTGCACCAGCCTGCACCAGACCATTATTTGATTACAATGGTTACTGTCCAGTATTTTTTTTTTTTCATATAAATAACTTTAAATGTAAAAGCTATTGTAAACATACAAACAAAAAAAACAAGACTTTCAAAGGACAAGAGATCAACAAGGCCTCAACATGGCAGTAGTGCAACAATTGTCAAATAGAATACCAATACTGAAAATAAATACAGTTTTTAAATAAAGCAGCCTACCGGGAAAAATAAATTTATGGTACCAAGTACTGAAGTATAAAACCCACCATCAAAACAGACAATAATAGTGTCACCTAAATAAAATAAAGGCTACTGTATTCCAAGTTTTAAATAAAGCTGCATACAGGAAAAATTCAATTATGGTACCCAGTACTCTATAAAACCATCAAAACAATAATACTGCAGTAAACACAACCCCAAATGCAACTCAAACCCACTAGTCATCCTCCTCCTCCTCCAGTTCTTCCTCCTCCTTTTCCTCACCCTCCTCTCCCTCACCCCCTTCATCATCATCCTCCTCTTCAAACACAAGTTCATTGAGGAACTGCTGTTCCTCATCACTCTCCTCCTCTTCCTGAACCACAGCAGCACCCTGCTTTCTAGCCCTCAACAGCATCTCTCTGTCTGCCTGATATGGCTGTCTCTCCTTGAGGCAGTAAATGAGCTGGTCCTCACTCCCATCAGCTGCCACCGTCAGTCCACACACCTTGTAGGATACCAGAAAGCAACAATCAGCTAAGGCTACTGTTTGCAACACACGCACACACACACATACACACAGCAAGCCAGCCTACCTTGAATGAGTTGATCAGAGTGTCCCAATCCAGAGCATCCCAGGCTCCCAGGACCAAGTTCAACCAGGAGGCGGCAGGACGGAACTCTCAGGTTCCCTGACTTGGTGTAGGTCTTGTCTTTATCACCAGCCATCCAGTTATCATAGTAGTCACGGAGCTGCGCTTTAAAAGGGCCATTCCACACAATATTGGGGACCTGCAGGTACTTTGTGCAACCTCCAGATATAACAGGCATTGTAAGGTTGTAGCCCCTTTTAAGCTTTGCCTTCGTTGCCTCGCTGATATGGCATCTGTACGAGTCCCATGCAAGTAGCCTCGGTCCGAAGTGAAATTTCCCCACTGCCCCTCTGGAGCCAATCCTTTGTCAGGTCATCATTAAACCAGCCATTCTTAGAGTAAGCTATGATCACCCCGGGGATGCTGTGCATAGACTTTACATCACGGACAGCACATTTAAACACAATGTAAGGCTTCAGCTTTGACCCGTCTGCTTTGGCTGCAAGAGCCACCGTGACGCGTGCCTTCTCGTGGCCGGTAGTTTTGAGGCAGATGGAGCGAGCGCCCATCTCATTGACCGTACTAAAACCAACCATGTAAAACCAGACGGCTGTTTCATCCATGGCTATGATATTCTTGGGCTGGATTTTCTTGGCCTCTATCTGTTTAGTAGAGAAAACGAGGAAGTTCACAATCTTCTCGACGGGAGCGTCCTTCTGTGCAACAGTTGTTCTCCTCCTGAGGGTAAAGTTGTTCCGACGCAGGAATCGGTTAAGCCAGCCACTCGTTGCACCATACACCACCCCGGTGTCTCTCGTGTCACTCGCGATGGCATACAACTCCTTGGCCTTAATGCGGATCATTTTGCGGGACACACGGTGGTTCAGTCCACGAAAGTGATGTATCCACTGACAAAAATTAGCATCAAGCTCGTCGCTCACTTTCTTCCTACCTCCGCCAGATAAGCGAGCCCGTTTTCCATCTATTGCCGACTGAGTTGGTAGTTCTCCCTTTTTTGTTTCCATTCACGTATATATGTATATATATATATAGGGCAGCACGGTGAAAGAGGGGTTATGTGTGGAGTTTGCATGTTCTCCCCGTGACTGCGTGGGTTCCTTCCGGGTACTCCGGCTTCCTCCCACTTCCAAAAACATGCACCTGGGGATAGGTTGCTTGGTAACACTAAATTGGCCCTAGTGTGTGAATGTGAGTATGAATGTTGTCTGTCCATCTGTGTTGGCCCTGCGATGAGGTGCCGACTTGTCCAGGGTGTTAACCGCCTTCCGCAAGATTGTAGCTGAGCTAGGCACCAGCGCCCCCCCACAACCCCAAAGGGAATAATCGGTGAAAAATGTCTATATATATATATATATATATATATATATATATATATATATATATATATATATATATATATATATATATATGTATATATATATATATATATATATATATATATATACATATATATATGTATATATATATATATACATATATATATATATATATATGTATATATATATATATATATATATATATATATATATATATGTATATATATATATATATATATATATATATATATATATATATATATATATATATATATATATATATATATATATATACATATATATATATATATATATCTTCTTTTCTTTGGCAGCTTAGTCACAGATGACCATGCTAATTTACGCTCTTGTGTCAGACATTTATTTCGATTTGATGTTTAATTATTTGTATTTGTATTTTTTATTTTATTTTTTTTTTTTCATTTATTTTTTTAAATTTTGTAATGGTACTTTAATTATTATTAATAGTTTTTTGTTTTTTTTAAATAGTTTTGTCATCCTATTTTAGTCACTTATTTGTAATATCATTTCAGTTTTAATGAATGTTGTAATTATACAATGTACTTATTTAATTATAATTTTCACATTTTAACTTGATCCTTTGTTGATACGGTACATTCAGGTTTATTGACAACACCTAGCATGGCTGTACAATCCAATTCTTGAGTGACAGTCCCTGTGCAATGGTATTTGCAGTACGTTTCCTCCTGTCTCTCTTCTCCTCTGCGAGCTGGCCTCTCCTCAAATCAGTCATATATATATATATATATATATATATATATATATATATATATATATATATATATATATATATATATATATATATATATATATATATATATATATCATCTCCTGATGATTGAGGGAACCCCTCATGAAACAGATCGGTAGAGATGAAGTAGTCTTGTGATTTTTTTCCCAAACCTATATATATATATATATATATATATATATATATATATATAATCTGGTTTTATCATCAATATGATCATTTATCATTTTAATCATTACATTTTCATTATTTATTTACTGAAAATAATTGTTTTCCAAGTGTTAAAATAGTGGTTGTATTGTCAGTCACTATGTTTCCAAGCAATAAATCATTCCGATTACTCAAATAGTTGTTTTTTGTGTATTTTTAAACATATGTCTCCCAGTGTCCATGCACACTCTCTAATGCGACTATTTTTCATACGCTGTGTTCCTCCCAGTCACGGGGGGGTACTTATTTAATTTTAGTGCAGATAAATGTATTGCTTTTCTGGTTGATCTATGATGTCACACCAGGCATCAGCTAATCCTTAAAAAATTAACAGTTTCCCTCGGTTGTACTTGATGTCCGTTGCATGGCACATATTAGAAATATAATGTCTCCAATGGCTATGCTGATGTTAAATAGCAGACAGCATCAATAAATTATCTTATATTTCTCCAAACATGACGCTACTACTAAGAAAGTTTCGGACCAGGTGCAAG